>NW_028234409.1:35975185-35977685 GCF_977035675.1 Penaeus japonicus
ACTTTAACTTTGATTGATTGTATTTGTAAGTCTGCTAATGAAATGCCTACACTTTTTTTCCTTTGTCTATTTACTTGTTATTATGTACTAGTGTAATATTCATTGAAAAAGGTGTCTCTTCATGCAAATCCCAGTTCTGAGATAATAGTAATGTAAAGACAGAGACTCATATCACTGCATCTCAGACGAAAAACACACACGCAGAATCTAAAAAAAAAGAGAAAAACAAAAAAAAAAAAAAAAAAAAAAAAAAAGAAATAAAATAAAAAAATATATATATATATATATATATATATATATATATATATATATATATATATATATATATATATATATAACATGTACACAGATATAACAAAATACAACTAGAGTAAGAGCGAAATAAAAATCCCGTCGTTTGAACCTCCATTTTTCTTCCTCTGATCCAGAATAATCTTATTGAATTTACTTGCCTTCGAGGACGTATTTTCAAAATGTTCGAAACATCACGACTTTTTTTCGTTCCTACCTTGGTGGCGTTTTATCGTAAACACACATAATTATAGCTAGATCCATTTCACTGTCTCTTCCTTACAATTTCCCTTCGGCCTAGCTGGGAGGGATAATGATTAATATATGTTATCTAGATTTTCTATTTTCGTTTTCTCTTCGTCGAGAGCCGCTCATCCAATCAACTTCACACTCGACATTGCATTTCTTTGAGCCTTGAGTAATTTTTCTATCGGCTTTTCACCTTCCTACACTTCCCGGTTCTCGAAATACACAGATAATTGTTTACCAGAAGGTCTACCTATTGGATACAGGGGATGGTTTTGCTTGTTTTGGAAACAAAAACGGCATTAATGCCACCTGCGCGACAAGAGACAGGCATTTCAGATCGAGGGGCTACATATGACATATCAAGGCTTATCGTTACGATATGCCTGTTTTGTGTTAGGCATGGCTTGTTTTCCTACGTCACGAGACTATATTATATGCCCCATCTGTCAGTTGTTTCAATATTGTAATCAACAAGAATCATGGAATAGAGTCCATATCATCGCTGGAGGAAAGGAAGTTACCCCGAACATATGGCCGCCCGTGCCACATCACAAACCAGTCACACTGGCATGGGGTCACATCACAGCCACTGTACAATACATGGTTCACCCTCCTCTTCTCATTCTGCACGCCGGTACTTAAGAGTGGGAGGTTGGTACCTGGCTGTGTACCTTGCTGTGTACCATCACCCTCTGAACTTTGTCTTTGGTAGAGACCGTGGATGGGTGCTGCCTAAATGGTTAAGAATAACCATTGTAACTTATGGAATAAAGTTTTTGAATTTGAATTTGAATTTGAACTTTAAGACTTTTTCTCCTGCTGGTGCTGTGAGAGGGTGGCGCCATCAACGTTTGTAAGGTTAGGCTGCGTTTCCACAAAGCGAGTCTCGTCTCGTCAAGTCACAGCGAGTCATTTGACGCGTGATGACTTGACGAAACCCCGTTTTCACCAACATCGTCAACCCTCGTCATGCCAATGCGATAACTGGCGGGTTTCACTGCACAGTTCCCCACCAGAATTCAAAGAGGATGGACGCACAATTGCTTGCTGCAGTAGTTGCTTAGTCTAAGTAGTTGTCTTATATATATATATATATATATATTTATATATATATATATATATATATATATATGTATATATATATATATATGTATAATATAAATATCACACACACACATACAGACACACACACACACACACACACACACACACACACACACACACACACACACATATATATATATATATATATATATATATATATATATATATATATATATATATATATATATATATATATGTATGTATGTATGTATGTATAAATGTAATACATATACACACACACACACACACACACACACACACACACACACATTATATATATATATATATATATATATATATATATATTATATATATATATATATATATACATATATATATACATATATATATATATATATATATATATATATATATATATATATATATATTTCATATATATATACATATACATATATAAATAAATGTATATATATATACATTTAGAGAGTTGCCACTTATTGTTATTCTTACCTTTATCTTCATATTTTCCTCATCTTTGTGCTATCAAAATCTTTTAATTTAGTCATTGCAATGATTGCAATATAATCATTTACTATCGGTTCATTCTGTAATGATTAATAAGTATTAGTTATTATAATTCTAATATTGATATATCCCATCTTCATTTACAGTTCTTTTATACATGTATCCTTTCTTGACAAGCAGTCGGCAGTAATATTTATATATAAACATAAATACATTAAAAAGATATTGCCGGGCCGCCTCGTGCATATAGCCCGGGCGAAGGAAAGCCTTCGCAAATCTCTCTGAACTGAACTGAAAAAGATATAAATTCAATAAAACCTTATTTTTTATTATAATTGATTTATTACGGACATTGCATACATGTTCACCT
>NW_028234409.1:35985185-35987685 GCF_977035675.1 Penaeus japonicus
GTGTGTGTGTGTGTGTGTGTGTGTGTACGTGGGTGTGTGTGTGTAGGGTTATGGAATTGATTTTATTTAATTACCTTATGTTATTAGAGAACCCCAGTTTTGTAATTTTTGTGTTTTTGTATTTGAGTCTTGTTGGTTGAACCCCATATGATCAAACAGTAGTGAACAATGCTGAGAGCTATAGGGTTTCGTACAACAATAATTCTTGTACCAGTTGAGGCTGTATTATCACTTTGCCCACAACATTTATGTAATCTGTTAATTTTTTTTCCCGTTATCAACTTGAATTTCAAAAGTAACGTATCTGTTAATTAATGTGTACCCTCGTTAACTCTCGTGGTGTTCGGTTTAATGCAACAGCTTTCGAATTTTATCATTGTTGCAATAGGGATTTTAACAACATTCTGGTGGATGCCCGAAAGGAGACACTGCGTTGCATGCGGATTCAACCTGAGGCATCTTCTTGTTTCGGTGAAGCTATGTAGGGTGATAGGGTGCGGTGGAGTATGGGCGTGGTAGGGTAAGGATGGTAGGGTATAGGGGGAGTCAGGGTGTGGTGGGATGGTAGGGTATGGGGATGACAGGGTATGGGGTGGGGATGACAGGGTATGAAGGGGTGGCAGGGTACAAAATGGTGGTAGGGTATATTATTAATATCAATTATTATTATTATCATTATTATTTACTTTTTTTTATCTCATATAAGTTATTTGCAGAAGCAGCGTCAGGAAATAGTATCATCGACGCATTGAGCAAAAATACGGTTAGATAATTAATGAAATAGTAAATAAGATCAGCCCTGGTATGTGGAGCCTTGTGGAACACCAAAAAGAAGCTCGTTGTTTTAATAAGATACATATTCACGGATTCCGACTGATTGACCTCTTTCGGATATATTAATTCCTAGACTGATGTCTTTCAGTCACATAATTTCTTATTTTGTTAAGAAGCCTTTCGATGGATTTATATGACTAATGTCTATGCTATCATAAATTCCTTTTTTATTCCTAATAACGCTGTTTCGGTGCATAGCTTATATCTAAATCCATATTGCTTATTATATGGAAAGTCACTGATTTTCAAGAATGTTGATGGTTTGTTGACTCCTTAAGAACGATTGACATCACAAGAAGAAGTAATAGGGTGTTATTTCTGACGTCTTTATTGTGATGTTACGTTTGTAGAGTGATGTGTAAGTACCGGTGATCGATGTATAAATAACGACTGTCAAATAGTATGCAATTCCAGGCTGACTATCCTTACTCGATGAGCAATGAGCAATCCGTTCTTACGGCATTCGTCTTACGTAAGTCTTTTATTGTTGGGATTCTTAGTGGTCTGGGAACATTTCTTGTGGACATTATAGTGATGAATATATAAGTAACTATGATAACAATGATAATGAAAATAATATTAAAATATCATTATTATTATCACCATTATCCTCATCATACAATTTACTTTTACTATTGTAATTATTATGATTATTATCATCTTTATTATTATTATTATCCTTATTATTATCATTATTTTCATTGTTATTGTTATTATCATGTGTCATTATTATTATTACTACTGCTACTTTCATTATGAATATTATTGTCATTATGATTGTATGTTTATGGCCTATGGCAAATGTCTGTGTGATGTTTGTTATTAGGCATTAATGCATTGACAATTTCCCACGTTTCGGCATAGTCGTGTTTATATTCATCATTCTTCGTTTTAAGAGTATTTGCTTTGCACATTAGATTGGTATTTTAATATTTCTCTTTCCTTTAAATCTAGCCTGAAAGCTAGTGTCATCTCTGTTCTTTTTAGGAGCACTTAATTTATTTTTTTCATATTATTTATGACTCTTGAGGTGTCCTCGTGTCCATGTAGCAGAAGGATGTCCAATTATATATATTTTTTTTATATAAAGAGCGGAGGCAATCATGTCATTCTTCTTCACGTCTGTTAGAATATTAACATGTCTGTCATGTTAATAGTAGTAGCAGTGGTGGTAGTGGAGATTGTGACAATAATAATAGTTAGTATTTGTAGAAATATACTATACACCGTATATGTTATGTGTAAAGTTGTTTTTTTATCATATATTTGGTTGATAATTATTTTATTGATGGTAATGATGAAATAATAGATCAAATAAATTAGATTGATAATGAATGATGTTGGAGATGAAAACGGTAATAAGAAAAAGGAATAATGATGATGATATAAGCAGCGAGGGTAATGACAATGATAACAATGATAATGAAAATATTATTATCATTATTATTATCAGCATTATCATCATCATACTAATTACTGTTACGATTATGATTATCATTATTATTATCATTTTTATTATTATTATCCTTTTTATTATCATTATTATCATCGTTGTTGTTATTATGATCAGTGTCATTATTATTGTTACTATTGCTACTATCCTTATGAATATTATTGTCATTATGATTATTATCAACATTATTATTAATATCAATATTATTATTAT
>NW_028234409.1:36005185-36010185 GCF_977035675.1 Penaeus japonicus
CGGGTCATGCAGCAACACCTGTGCATGCTCCATCCCGATTAGGCTGGTCCTCCTGCGCGGAACGATCTCAACTAATCGCGTTCGGGCCATTTAGCTCTGATTGCGTCTACTCGGTTGCCGCTTCTGCTCAGAGTTTGTATCTTACGACGCGTGATGCCGAACTGGCTGGCAGATTCAACACAATCGGTAACCTCTGTGAGGGCGTGTGTGTTTGCAGTGGTGCGCGGGATCATGTGTATTTGAATTTATATCTATCTATCTATATCTATCTCTCAATCTGTCTCTCTCTCTCTCTCTCTCTCTCTCTCTATATATATATATATATATATATATATATATATATATATATATATATATATATATTTTTTTTTTTTTTTTTTTTTTTTTTTTTTTTTGTGTGCGTGTGCGTGCGCGTGCGCGTGCGCACACGCGCGTACTGGTTTGTGTTTGTCTCGAACCTCAAATGAGTAAACGTTTTCGTAAATAAATCTAAGAACCGACGATGAAATTCAATATTCACGTCGACACAACCATTCAAGGCTGTGTGGGTGGTCGTGACGGGACGGGCGGGGGTTGGTGGCGGTCGGGCGGGCGGCGAGTGTTGTCTGAGGGCAGCATGGTGGACAGGTGTCCGGATGGGCGGCCCAGCATCTCCTGGGCGCTCGAGCAGCCCCGAGAGGCGGACTCGCTGGGATCGAACGTGTGTTGCGTGACTGGTAGGGATTTGGGGGTGGGGTGGGGGTGGGGGTGGGGGTGCAAAGCCTTGCAAGATGGGTGCAGCCTGTATGGAGAGAGGGAGAGAGAGAGAGAGAGAGGGAGAGAGGGAGAGAGAGGGAGAGGGAGAGGGAGAGGGAGAGGGAGAGGGAGAGAGAGAGAGAGAGAGAGGGAGAGGGAGAGGGAGAGGGAGAGAGAGAGAGAGAGAGAGAGAGAGAGAGAGAGAGAGAGAGGGAGAGGGAGAGGGAGAGAGAAATGAGAAAGAGAGAGAAAAAAAAAATGTGAGAGAGAGAAAAAAAATGAGAGAGAAAATGTGAGAGAGAGAAAAAAAATGAGAGAGAGAGAAAAAAAATGAGAGAGAGAGTGAGAAAATGAGAGAGAGAGAGAAAGAGAGAGAGAGAGAGAGAGAGAGAGAAGCAGGCAGGCTGGCTATAGCTATGATTTGCTGGGTATCGTAATATGCCTATTTTTGCCCTACTGATATCATATCGCCCTCTGTGCAAGATTCTAATAGGAAGGTGTGATTGCATGATAGATTTTAGGAGACGTTATGCTGATAGAGGTATGTGGTGTACGTGCATATGTTGGCATTAGCTTAGGAACATTTACATGCGGTTATTAATAAGCGGACCATCATATGTTTTGCTTAATAGGTACCTAAGGTTTCGTAAATCATAAAGTAAAATTATTTTTTAACTTGTCAAGTGCATTGTTGTGTTTATCAACATGAAGCAATATTCAATATAATGTCCGTATTGCGGGGTTCGTCGAGAAAAGACGAGGGGGGGTGGTAGAGGGGGAGGGGGGAGAGCAGCGATTGCCGTTTTAATTAGGGGGTGTTAGAGTCCAGGGTGGGGGGTGTAGGGTGGGGGTGGGGGGCTCAGGGTACATGTTGATGGTGGAGGAAGAGGACGTGAGGGAGTAGAGTGGGGAGAATAGGAGGAGGTATGAGGAGGAGGAGGAGGAGGAGGAAGAAGAGATAGGAGGAGGAACAGAAGGAGAAGAGGAAGAAGAGATAGGAGGAGGAGCAGAAGGAGAAGAGGAAGAAGAGATAGGAGGAGGAGGAAGAGGAAGAGAGAGTACAAGAGGGTAAAAGTGAAAGAGAGGGGAGGTGGAGCAGTAAAAAAAAAGATGGAAGGAAGGAAGAAAGAAAGAAAGAAAGAATGGGAAGGATGAGGAAGAAAAGAAAAAAAGAGGAAGGGGTTGGATGGGAGGGGGAGGGGTAGTAGGAGAAGGCACCACCGTTAATGACTGTGAGTGCCGCCTCCTCCTTCCATACACTCCCGCCCCTAAGTAGTCGGTTGAAAGGAAGAGGGGAGGTAGGTACATCCCTTGAGTATGTCATCAGAGCCAGTAACTCTGTGATTATCCGAGCAAACATAGACAAGGAGGGCGTGGGCGGAGACTAGTGTGGTGGGTGGGGTTGGGGATGGGTGGGTGGGGTGTGGGGTGGGGGATGGGGTGGGGAGGCGGGGTTTGATCGCTTGTTTTAATCGGGTTGATTTAAGGGTATCGTTAGAATAGCTCCGTTACTCTGATGGCGTTGGCTGTGATTTTTTTTTTTCTCGAAGATTAATGAGACGTCGATAACGTATGATTAGGTTTGTGTTTTTGTTGTTGTTGTTTTCGAGCTCCAGTGTGACCTCTTTTTCTCGATAATAGAATTCATTCGAAAGGACACATTATAATGCCTGAGAGGTGATTTTTTTTTACTAGACCTTTTGACTAGTGCATCAGCATCTCAGCGACTCAAAGCGAAATATGTTGAGTCTGTGACCTCATGACACATAGCAACCAGCACAGTGCCATCATCATACTGTGTCCACGGGAGGGGAGAGGAGGCACCACCCTTTTCCCTCACACCTGGCACTCCCATGATGATGCCACGTCCGAGTATAGGACCTCAAGGTATGCGGTTTATTATTTGAGGGAGAGGAGGAGGGAAATTCATGTTGATTCTGCAGGAAAGGTGGGGATTTTTTTTTTTGCATGGCTGTAGTTGCGGAGGTCCCCCCTCCTCCTCCTTCCTCCTCTTCCTCTTCTTCCTCCTCTTCCTCCTCTTCCTCACCCCCACCTGAGGTTACTAGGTTTGTGGTCGACATGTGGCTATGTGGAAGAGGGAGTTTTATCAGTGCCTGAGATCTGGGAATTGTTATGGCTAGAGATTGCATTATCGTTATCGCCAAATCATTGCTATTATTAGTAGTACTGTTGCTGACCCTATCAGGATTGCTGTAGGGGTATTGGGACTCATTTGGCCATAGGGTAGTGGTGGAGGCTATCGAAATGAGGAGTAGTAGTAGTTGTTGTTTATAAAACGAGTTGTAGCTACCTTTTGCAAATATTGATTTTGTTGTTGTTGCTGCTTCTGCTATGGTGGTGCTACGATTGGCTTGCTGAGAATGTTGTGGTCGTCATTTCTTCATCAGGATTCCGACATCTGTACATATTAGCTTCGTCCCGTTGGGCAAGCGCACGACCCTTGTGGAATATGCGGCAGGTTCCTTCGTGCTTGGAGCCTCCCTCTCCTTCCTCGCCCTTCCCCTTCCCCTTTTCCCCTCCTCTTCCTATCCTCCTCTTTCTCCTCTTCCTATCCCCCTTCCCCTTCTATCCTCCTCCTCCCCCTTCTCCCTTTCCCTTTCTCCTCCTATCCTCTTGTTCCTTTCCCCCTTTCTCCCCCTACCCTTTCTCCAGCTCCTGTCCATTCTCCTGTCCCATGCCCCCTCCCCCCTCCCCTCCCCAAACCCTCCTGCTTTGAAAGCCGTCCCCCCCCCCCTCGTTCCAGCGGCCCCGCCCCTGCTAACCCCCCCCCCCCCCCCGACGATTTCTCCCGGCGTCTCCCTGGCGATAAACTCCTCCCGGCGCGGCCACGTCAGGAAACACTTGGCGATGCAAATAAGCGGTGTCGTGGCATGACGTATTGGCCGGAGCGACGATGATGAGCGCCACCCCCCCCCATCACCCCCACCTCCACGCCTACGCCCACGCCCGCCCGCCCGCCCTCTCATTACCCACGAGCCCGCTCCACTGGCCCTCCGCCCACGATCTCGCTGCCGCCTCCACAACACTCCTCCATCAATTCTACAAGCCGACCTTCCACTCTTCTTTTCCTCCGCTTCCTCCACAACGGCGCATTCCATCCCTCCACTTCGTCCAGTCCACATTCCATCTTTACCCTTTTTTTCCATTCCCCTATCTCCACCTGAAGTCCACTTTCTACCCCCCTGACCTACCTACCTCTTCCACAAGACAACAAACCAAATAGTCCACCTGCTCCACTGCTCCACCGAGACTACGTCATTTATGTTGTTTTACCATTATTATTATTTTATTTATTTATATATTTATCATTTTTTCTTGTTCTCTAGTTTTTGCTTGACCACGTGCACACCTGTCCACCTGTGATGAGAACCCTTTAGTTTCGGGGGTTTACAAATCACACCAATTAGCACGGTTGTTCATTAGTAGATATTCAGCTACAAAGTCCTAGTAATTAGGAACACGTGTGAAATATCAACGGAAAACATGCAAAGGCCATTGCACAAGTACCTATTATGCACTGCAAACTATGGGCGTTAATTGTTTGTCATTTACCCCTTTTCGGTTAATATATTGTTGTTTCTTTACTTTTTTTTATGTCCGGAAGTTATCCAGTTCTGCCTTCATTATTTGTATATATTCATTGCCTGGTTGCATAAAAATCCGCCATGACTTAATGTTTACAACTCGTTCCATGCGTGACGAAAATAACATATACAATAAGTGAAAAAGTTTTTATTTATTTTTTTATTTATTTATTATATATATATATTTTTTTTCTTTATGTTTTTCTTTCTTTTTGAGTATTCAAGCTTCCTAGAGTAAGGATTAATTTTCTAGAGGGGTTGAATCAGCGTCCAAAACTTCCGTAACAATCTGTTCATAGCATCTTAAAGAAGAGAACGGGCAGCAAGCAGGTGGGTAGCCTTTTGTCTCTCTCTCCCTTCACAAAAAAAAAAAAAAAAAAAAAAAAAAAAATGCAAGGAGTGAGAGATAAACATGCCACGACTGAGATGTAAACATAGATGTGTAATTTAGAACAGCAACGCTTGAGATGAAAGCCTAGTTTACTCAAACGTGTGCATCACAAAAAAAAAAAAAAAAAAAAAAAAAAAAAATGCAAGGAGTGAGAGGAACATGCCCGACTGGAGAGGTAAAGAAGAGGAAAAGAACAGAAAAAGAACGCTTGAGATGAAAGAAATTGGTTAAGGAAGACGTGTGGCAAAGGTAATTAAAGCTGGGAATTA
>NW_028234409.1:36017685-36022685 GCF_977035675.1 Penaeus japonicus
TCCATGTCCTTCGGGGATTTATAGCAACATTGTTATCATCACGAACAGATAAACGAACTCAATCAATCAGCGAAGATGAACACTTCAATTGCCAGGTCGGCGTCTTGCAAAGCGCCTTTTGTTATTATTTTTTAGTATTTTTTTTAATTGATTTCCCTTCACGATGCCATTTCATGCGCAATTTGCCCGCGCTATCAAGGTCTTCACGTTTTAGAAAGTTGGTCTAATTACCATTTCTCGGCTGGAAGGAAGGGGCCAGCACGAGCGTGTTTTCTTGGGGGGGGTGGAGGGGGGGGGGAGGAGCGAGTATGTGGAGGGGATGTATATGTTTGTTTGTTTTTTTCCTTTATTTTGTGTTTGTTTGTTTGTTTGTTGGTGCTATTTTGGTTGTATGTCGTTTCTTATTTTTATTTATTTATTTATTTTCCTTTTCTCTCTCTGTCTCTCTCTCTCTCCCTCTCTCTCTCTCTCTCTCTCTCTCTCTCTCTCTCTCTCTCTCTCTCTCTCTCTCTCTCTCTCTCTCTCTCTCTCTCTCTCTCTCTCTCTCTCTCTCTCTCTCTCCCTCCCTCTCTCTTTCCTTTTTCTTTTTCTTTTTCTTTTTCTCTCTCGCTCTCCCTCTCCTTCCCTTTCCCCCGTTCTCCTCTCCCCTTCTCCCCTTCCCTTTTCCCCTACCCACCCCACATCCTTTTCCCCATTTCTTTCTTTCTTTATTTATCCATTTATTTTCCTTAATTACCAAACTTCGCCGAAGTAATTGTTGTTATCCTTACTGACACTACCAACACTTCATTTAAAGGAAGTGCGTGTGTTTGTGTGTGCGTGTGTGAGTGAGTGAGTAACTGAGTGAGTTGAGTGAGTGAGTGAGTAAGTTAGTGAGTGAGTGAGTGAGTGAAGATGAATTATTATCATCCCGTGACGTCATGTCTATTCGGAAATTCGGCGCCATACTTCGCCGGTCTGGATCTGTTGCCGTTCCGTGACGAAGAATCGCCGACAGAGCGAGCGCGCTAGAGGAGTGAGTTGCTTCTCTCTCTCTCGTACTCATTCGCTCGCACACCTACTCGCTCACTCTAATACATACTCACTCACTCACACATACTCAACCAATCTCTCTCTCTCTCTCTCTCTCTCTCTCTCTCTCTCTCTCTCTCTCTCTCTCTCTCTCTCTCTCTCTCTCTCTCTCTCTCTCTCTCTCTCTCTCTCTCTCTCTCTCTCTCACACACTATCTCACTCATTCTCTTCCATTTTCCTATCCTCTCCTCTCTCTGCTCTCTCTCCTCTCTCTTCTCTCTCTTATCTCACTCTCCTCTCTCTCTCTCTCCTCTCACTCTCCTCTCTCTCTCCTCTCACTCTCCTCTCTCTCTCCTCTCTCTCTCCACTCTTTTCTATTCTCTCTCTCCTCTCTTCTCTCTCTTCTCTCCTTTCTCTCCTCTCCTCTCCTCTCCTCTCCTCTACTCTCCTCCCCTCACTCTCTCTCTCTCCTCTCTCCTCTCTCCTCACTCTCTCCTCTCCTCTCCTTCCCTCTCCTTTCCTCTCTCTCCTCTTTCTCGGCGTCACGATCGCAGCGGAACCCTCGGAGCCGCGGCTTCGTCCCGACCCCCGCGTGTGCACCATCTGTTACGCTTGTCAGATCGCGGGAGATGGAGCCGTCGGGGGTGGTGGTGGGGGATGGGGTGGGGGTGTAGGGTTGGGGAGAGTGAGGGGCGAGAGGGAGAGGGAAGGGGAGTGAGAGGGAAGGGGAGTGAGAGGGAAGGGGAGTGAGAGGAAAGGTGAGTGGGAGGGAAGGTGAGTGAGAGGGAAGGTGAGTGAAAGGAAAGGTGAGTGAAAGGAAAGGTGAGTGGGAGGGAAGGGGAGTGAAAGGAAAGGTGAGTGAGGGGAAGGGGAGTGAGAGGGAAGGGGAGTGAGAGGGAAGGGGGGTGAGAGGGAAGGGGAGTGAGAGGTAGGAGCATGAAAGGGAAGGGGGAAGGGGGAAGGGGAGGATGTTCATACAGGAAACAATCCTCCCAATTTGCATACCGAGGTGGAGATCCCCTGGCGAGATCCTTGATCCGCTTAAGTCCTCTTGCTAGGATAGGCGGAGGGAGGAGGGAAGAGGGAAGGGGGAAGAGGGAAGAGGGAAGAGGGAGACCCTCCCGCTGGGATACGACGAGAGGAGGGGGGATGGGATACGACGGGAGGGGGAAGGGGATGGGAGTGGGAGTGGGAGTGCAAAGGGGGTAGATGGGGGAAGGAGGGGAGGTGGTGTCCCGCGTCGCCTCCTGTCTCTGACGGATCGCATCTTCCTTAGGCCTGCTCCCTCCCTGACTCGCTGTCACGATTTCATTTCAGTGTCTCTCCGCATTCCTCAGGTCTTGCCCCTGTCTCATGGCCGACCTCTTTTTTTAAATATATATATATAATTTTTTATTATTATTATTATTTTTTTTTACTTTTTATTATTATTATTATTATTATTTGCAACGAATCGGAAATAGCGATTCCATCGGCCGTGTGTAGTCTTTAGGGACACCGAAGGGCGCGACGGAAGACCATCGGGAATTTGGGCGCGAGAGGGTTCAGTTGCGGCTTGCAATGCAAAGTGATAATGCAATCTGAGCGATTTTGTTTTGTTTTTCAGTAATAGATTTTTTAAGGGTGATTTTCCATCGCTCTAGAATCATTGCCGTCACAACAATGATTTAAGAATCCACCCCCTCCTCTTCCTCCTCCTCCTCCTCCTCCTCCTCCTCCTCCTCCTCCTCCTCCTTCTCCTCCTTCTCCTCCTTCTCCTCTACCTCTTCCACGTCAATTCTTCGTCGGACGGGGAGGAGGGTAGAGAGAATTATTGCATTGCAGGGAGACTTGAGAAGAGGGGAGAGGAGGAAGGAGGAGGAAGGAGGGGAAGATATTAGGAGAGCGGAGGGTACGAGGGGAGGGAGGGAGGGTAGGGAGGGAAGAGCCACGCAGGTAAGTAAGTCTGTGTTTACGCACTCGTGTTTGCTCTACGATCGTGTTTATTTATTTTCGTTGTTTCTCTCACCGTGGCTCTCCGTGGCTCTCCCGCGGTATGGCTTATCGGCTCGAGTTGCGGAACGGGGCCATGGAGGGAGGGAGGGAGGGAGGGGAAGGGGGAGGGGGAGGGGAGGGGAGGGAAGGGAAGGGAGGTAGAGGAGAGGGGAGAGGAAGAAAGGGGAGGGGAGGGAGAGAGGAAAGGAGAGGAGGGAAGGGGATGGGAGAGAAGAGGAGGGGAGGGGAGGGGAGGGGAAGAGAGGGGAAGGGGAAAGGGGAGGGGGGGAAGGTGCGTGATGGCGCCCTTGCGTGGCTGGGGCTGGCAGGGCTTTTTTTTTATTTTTTATTAGGGGCTTGCTTCTTCTCCTCGGTGCCTTGGGTACGAATCTTATCCAGGGTTCCGGTGGGCGGGCGGGCGGGCGGGCGGGCGGGAGGATATTTTCCCCTCGTCTTAACTGTAGTGTTTTTTTTTTTTTTTTTAGGGGGGGAGGGGTGACGGGGAAGGGGGGAAGGGGGGTCGTCTTAGTGATAGTACTAATCATCGTCCTTGGCCCTTCCCTATCTCCAAACTTCCCTCACTCGTGCCCCTCTCCCAACAACACCCCTTAACCCTCATTTCCCAACCGCTCCTCAAACCCTAACTCCCCAACCCCACTCGTCAACCCCACTTCCTAACCCTACTTCCTCAACCCCCTCCTCACCCCCCTCCCAATCCCTAACTCCCCAACCCCCACTTCCCAACCCAACTTCCCCCCTCAACCCCCCTCCTCACCCGCTCCCAACCCCCCTCCTCACCCGCTCCCAACCCCCCCCCCCCCACCGCTCCCCTCCAGCTCCCTCATCGATGACGTCAGTAACTTTCATCGCTCCTCCGCACGCACGCACGCACGCACGCGCTCCGGAGATGGTTCGGATATGTGCGGTTCGTCGGCGGTAATTGGTACAAGGCGCTGGCGATGTGGAGCATCCGGCGCGAAAGCCTTTTCGTTTCGTGGGCATGCGGATGGGAGGGAGGGAGGGAGGGTGGGTGGTGGGTGGGTGGGTTGGGAGGGAGAGGAGGGCTGGAGGGAGGGTGGGAGAGAGGGAGGGTGGGAGGGAGGGAGGGGTTGGGTGGCGGTATTGTTGCCTAGCTACCCGGGAGTGCGAATACTGATATACAATAGCTGTGTGTGTGTGTGTGTGCGTGAGAGTGAGAGTAAGAGTAAGAGTGAGAGAGAGAGTGAGTGAGTGAGTGAGTGAGTGAGTGAGTGAGTGAGTGAGTGAGTGAGTGAGTGAGAGAGAGAGAGAGAGAAAGAGAGAGAGAGAGAGAGAGAGAGAGAGAGAGAGAGAGAGAGAGAGAGAGAGAGAGAGAGAGAGAGAGAGAGAGAGAGAGAGTGAATGAATGAATGAATGACAGAGAGAAAGCTTTATCAGCCCTTACCCTATCAGTCTTTTAAGTTTCTGTCTTTATTCCTTATTTTTGTTGATTTTTCTTCTTATCATCTTCATCTTCATAATGGATAATATAGTCTTTATTATCATCCTTAGCCATATTATAAACATTATCACGCGATTCAGTTTGTCTTTCATTAGTGGGAAGGATAAGGTTAGTTTAAGGATGATTGGTGATAAATCGGGATGGGGGGAGGGGAGGGGAGGGGGTGAATACTGTCAGTAGAGGCGAAGGATTTGGGGGGAAGTGGGTGGGGAGGGGGGGCGATTACAGCCATTACCCAGGTCGTGACTTACGGGCGCGGGCGCGGGCGTGATGAATACCCACTAGGGCGAGGGCGTGAAGGACCCATTAATTCCCGCCCATTGATGCCACAACGCCGACAAGTGCGCCCGCGTTCTTTATTTATCGATCTATTTATTTTTCTTATTGTTCTCCTCCGTCAAGTTATTACCGCTCTCTCTCTCTCTCTCTCTCTCTCTCTCTCTCTCTCTCTCTCTCTCTCTCTCTCTCTCTCTCTCTCTCTCTCTCTCTCTCTCTCTCTCTCTCTCTCTCTCGCTTATCCTCTCCTTTCTCTCCT
>NW_028234409.1:36040185-36055188 GCF_977035675.1 Penaeus japonicus
CTCCTTCTTCTTTCTTTCTTTGCTTTTCTTTTATTTGTGCATTTTCTCTCTGCCTCCGCTTTCTCCGAATTATCCTTCCTCTTCTTCTTCTTTCTTTCTTTCCCTTTCTTTCATTTGTGAATTTTGTTTCTGCCTTTGAGAAATGGATTAAGCTTTTCCGTTACATGTTGGAAAAAAAATGATGTATTTGTAATGTTTTAGGTGTATTCGATTTGTTTCCGTCCTGTTTCCTGTCTGGAAAGAGTCGGGGAACAGGAAGTGAAAATGAGAAATTGAAATAAATGAGAAATGAAAGGAGAAATGAGGAACAGAAAGTGAAAATGAGAAATTGAAATAAATGAGAAATGAAATGAGAAATGAGGAACAGAAAGTGAAAATGAGAAATTGGAATAAATGAGAAATGAGGAACAGAAAGTGAAAATGAGAAATTGGAATAAATGAGAAATGAGGAACAGAAAGTGAAAATGAGAAATTGGAATAAATGAGAAATGAAATGAGATGAAAGGAGAAATAAGGAACAGGAAGTGAAAATGAGAAATTGAAATAAATGAGAGAAATATCGAAGAATTTTCGTTACTATCGCTGAGACTTTTTTTTTCTTCTTCTTCTTCTCTCGCGTTTTTCTGCTATGAGATATGGGACGTTGAAAGTAGAGGGGGAGGGAGGAGGGAAGGAGGGAAGGTCACAAATGTGGTAATCTGTGTCGCTATTGTTGTTCGGAGAAAATATTTCAGGCTGTAACACTCGTGGGAGAATGGACACAATTTGCATATGGTCATTTTTTCCCCCTGGAGAACGAGGCAGATTTTTGTAGGAATAACCGTGGTGAAATTTTTGGAAGGGTTTGGTCATTTTTTTTTTTATTTATTATTTTTTTTTTTATTATTTCTCCTCCACTCTCGCCCTTCGTCTATCTATCTATCTATCTGTATAAGTATTTCTATATATTCACATTTTTCTGCCTCTCCCCCTCCTTCTCCCTCTCCCCTTCCTTCTCCTTCTCCCTCTCCCCCTCCTTTTTCCCTCTCCATCCCCCCCCCCCAGTCCCCCATCCCCACACCCCCTTCACCGCCTGTGTCTGTCTGGGTGTCTCCGAAAATCTCCCACGGGTTGCTGCTGCGGGCGTCTTGTGGCTCGCATATCCAAACCCAGTGCCTCGCCTCGGCCTAGTAACAAGAGAGCTTTGCGATCGCATATATTTTTTTTCCTGGTATTTCCTTTAGCCGTTTTGAGTGTTTTTTTTTTCTCTCTCTCTTCTTCTTCTTAGTCTTCTTCTTCTTCTTCTTCTTCTTCTTCTTCTTCTTCTTCTTCTTCTTCTTCTTCTTCTTCTTCTAATGCTTATTAGATTAGCGCCATTTTCGCTGTGTGCCATACGTGGTCTAGGTTAGGTTAGCCTTGAGCCTCGTTCTTCAGGTGAAGGAGTTGTTGAGTGCAAGTGCCATGTACATTTCGAGGAGGACCGACCTGTCACTCGCTAATGGTGCCTAATGTGCCCCCTTTCTCTCCTCGTGTCCTTCTGCTTCGTTCTCTCTATTTCTCTCGCTTTTGATTTATCGCCGTTTTTTCATTCCATTTCCAGCTGGACCTCTTCGTCTTCGGTTTCCCCTTTTTCGGTTATCAATCATTTTCTTCGTTGTTTCTCCATTTTCATTTACTCCTCTTAGTTTGCGTGTTTTGACCTTGCCCTCGACCCATCTATTTCTCTAGCTTTTCCCCCATTTATTTCCACTTCCGCTTCTTCCTCTGTGTATCTTTTTCTTTCTTGTGTTCATGGTGTTTACCGTTACCTATCTCTTTCTGATCTTTGTCTTGATTTGTTTTCTGGTTTCGTATTTTCCTTTCTTGTTTGTTTTTTTTTTTATCTTTTTTTCTTTCTCTTGTGAAACCAGTTGCTCGTGTGCTCATGTGCAGGAGAGACACCAATCATCACACCCATATCACTTAATTGCAATGAAAAATGAGGAACAATCGTGATGGATAGGCCTAGATTCTCTCTCTCTCCTTCTCCTCCTCCTCCTCCTCCTCCTCCTCCTCCTCCTCCTCCTCCTCCTCCTCCTCCTCCTCCTCCTCCTCCTCCTCCTCCTCCTCCTGCCTTCTCCTCTTCTTACTGTTACTACTTCTTCTACTACTACTACTACTACTACTAGTACTACTACTACTACTACTACTATTATTATCTATTCTTCTTCTTCTTCATCTGCTTCTACCTCCTCCTCCTCCTCCTCCTCTCACTACCCCCATCCCTCCCTCCCTCCCTCAACTTAAGGAGAAATATGAGTCACAGATTTGACGGGGAGCGGGGGGGGGGGGTGACGAAGAACGTTGTCAGGACGTTTCGGGAAAAGGAGGCTAAGCCAGACATTTTTATCTTGACACTAAAAATAAACACACACACGCAGACACACACAAACGCACGCGTACACACGTCGACACATACACACACATATACACGTCAACACACAAGCGCACACACACGTCGACACATACACACACACACACACACACACACACACACACACACACACACACACACACACACACACACACACACACACACACACACACACACACACACACACACACACACACACACACACATAACCCTAAAATTTACATTTGTTATGATATGGCTTAGTGATTACAATAGAATGACATAAAGGCATTAATAAGCATCGGGTTCTCGAAAGGGGGGGGTGGTGGGGTTAACAAGGGAGAGGGGGGGGGGTAGGAGGAGGGGGAGACTCCGAAAACAATAGGCCGTGCGGGACACTTTAGGCCTGCTAACACGAGGTCGCCGCGCCCTGCTGAAGATCAAGTCACGCTGAAAATGTTAAAAAAAAAAAAAAGGGAAATCGGTTTATCCTGTCACAAGATTTTAGGCTTAACGTGTTTTATATAGAGTGAGCGCGGACTCACCCCTCCTCCCCTTCCTCTCTCCCTTTCCTCCCTTTCCTCTCCCTCTCCTCCCCTCTCCCTCTCCTCTCCCTCTCCTCCCCTTCTTCTCCCTTCCTCTCTCCCTCTCCTCCCCTTCCTCTCCCTCTCCTCCCCTTCCTCTCCCTCTTCCTCTTCCTCTCCCTCTTCCTCTTCCTCTTCCCCCTTCCTCCCTATCCCTCTCCCTCTTCCCCCTTCCTCCCTATCCTCTCTCCTTTTCCCCCTCCTCCTGATGCTTTTCCGATAGCAATGGTGGGTGGGTGGGTGGGGGGGGGTGTTATAGGGAAGGTAGAGGGGAGGGAAAGGGCTTAGTTGACTTCACCCCCACCTCCCCCCTCTCCCCTCCCCAACTAAACCCCCTAGAAGAAGTGTCCAAGGTGTGTTGTCTTTTACCTTTAGTCTGATAAGGTGGTCGCGTTTGTGTACAAAACAGATGATTTGTGCCCTTGGGCGTGTACACTTTTTTTTCCTTTGTTTGGGCGATTGAGAAGAAAGAATATGATGCGGAGTGTTCATGAGTACTTTGTAAGGAATTACGTTGATTCTTACATTCTTACATTCCTCGTTTTGCATTGAGGTGGGGGGTCTTTGAGAGAGAGAGAAAGAAAGAAAGAAAGGAAGAAAGAAAGGTAAGAGAGAGAGAAAGAAAGAAAGAAAGAAAGGAAGGAAGGAAGGTGAGAGAGAGAGAGAGAGAAGGGAGAGAGGGAGAGGGAGAGGGAGAGAGAGGGAGAGAGAGAGAGAAAGAAAGGAAGAGATAAACAGAAAGAAAGGAAGAGAAATTAGAGAGAGAGAGAGAAAGAAAGGAAGAGATAAAGATAAAAAGAAACGAAGAGAGAGAGAGAGAGAGAGAGCGAGAGCCAGAGACAGAGCCAGAGCCAGAGCCAGAGACAGAGCCAGAGCCAGAGCCAGAGACAGAGACAGAGACAGAGACAGAGACAGAGACAGAGACAGAGACAGAGACAGAGAGAGGGAAGGGAGGACGAGGCATGTCGGCGGCAACCAACCAACCAACCAACCAACCAACCCGAGCGCCACGGCCGTACGGCGTACCGACAGGCATCAGGCCTTCCGCGGGCGCTGCCACAGGCCCCCGCTATCGAGTTATCGGTTGCTACAAGTCCCCGGAGGAAGGCAGAGCCCGCATGCCGCGGATTCCTCGGAAGGACCTCCCTCTGCTGTGTGGGGTTTATTATTATTCTTCGTCTTCTTCGTGTTCCTCTTCTTCTTCTTCGTCCTCTTCGTATTATTTTTCTTCTTCGTCTTCTTCTTCTTCTTCCTCTTCGTCCTCTCCTTATTCGTCTTCTTCTTCTTCTTCTTCGTCTTCGTATTCCTCTTCTTCTTCATCTTTTTCATATTCCTCTTCTTCTTCGTCTTCTTCTTCTTCTTCTTCTTTGTGTTCTTCGTGCTCTTTGTCACCGTCTGCATCATCATCGTTTTATTATTATTATTTTTTTTGTTTTGTTATCATGATTGTTCTTCGTCTTCGTCTTCACCATTAGCATTTTATGCTCGCGTTCTCTCTCTCTCTCATTCTCTCTCTCTCTCTCTCTCTCTCTCTCTCTCTCTCTCTCTCTCTCTCTCTCTCTCTCTCTCTCGCCCTCCTCTCTTTCTCTCCTTCTCTCCTTCTCTCCTTCTCTCCTTCTATCCTTCTCTGCTTCTCCCTCCCTCCCCCTCCCCCTCCCTCCCTCCCTCCCTCCCTCCCTCCCTCCCTCCCTCCCTCCTTCCCCTCTTCCTTCTTCTCCTTCTACCTCTTCCTCTTTCTCTTCCTCTTCCTCCCTCTCTTCCTCTCTTCCTCCCTCCCTCTCTCCCTCCCTCCCTCTCTCCCTCCCTCCCTCCCTCCCTCCCTCTCTCCCTCCCTCTCTCCTCTCTTCCTCCCTCCCTCTCTTCCTCCCTCCCTCTCTTCCTCTTTTCCTCTCTTCCTCTCTTCCTCTTTTCCTCTCTTCCTCTCTCCTTCTCCGTCCCTCCCTACCCCGTCCCTCCCGGAGGCGTGGCCGCTTGGCTCGGCCGAGAAGTGGCCCAGTTTATCCGCGCGGCGAGGGTGTTTTGACCACTTTATTGGGACGGCGAGCTTTGGCTTCCTCCATTATTGAGACGATAACACGTGTGTGACCATTGTCTTGCCGGGCCGATGCATGTTGGCCTCGTATTGGCTTGCAGTGCTTTGATTTGGCGGATAAGGAGGAGGTGTTTGTTTGGCCGAGCCGGGGAAACGGGCAGGGTTGGGAAGGGTATTGCTTTGATTAAGCGGGTTGCTCTCTGCATTGTTTTGATGGGATTTTTGTTGGGATTTCTCTCTCTTTTTTTTTTATTTCTCTCGATCTCTCTGCCTGTCTCTTTCTCTCTCTCTCTCTGTCTCTGTCTCTGCCTGTCTCTTTCTCTCTCTCTCTCTGTATCTGTCTGTCTCTTTCTCTCTCTCTCTCTCTCTCTATCTCCCTCTCTCTCTCTCTCTATCTCCCTCTCTCTCTCTCTCTCTCTCTCTCTCTCTCTCTCTCTCTCTCTCTCTCTCCCTCTCTCTCTCTCTCTCTCTCTCTCTCTCTCTCTCTCTCTCTCCTCTCTCTCCCTCCTCTCTCTCTCTCCTCTCTCTCTCTCCTCTCTCTCTCTCTCTCTCTCTCTCTCCTCTCTCTCCTCTCTCTCTCTCCTCTCTCTCTCTCTCTCTCTCTCTCTCTCTCTCTCTCTCTCTCGTTCTCTCTCTCTCTCTCTCTCTCTCTCTCTCTCTCTCTCGTTCTCTCTCTCTCTCTCTCTCTCTCTCTCTCTCTCTCTCTCTCTCTCTCTCTCTCTCTCTCTCTCTCTCTCTCTCTCTCTCTCTCTCTCTCTCTCTCTCTCTCTCTCTCATTTTCGCATTCTACCCGTGGCAGTGTAGCCAATCGAGAACATGGCGCGAAATTTGAACTCTTGATCCTGATCGTGTGAACAATGAAATCGTAAATTAAAGGTTTGTGTCTGGCATGCGCGAGTGAGGGACCGCGGCATTTATGCTGCTGGACCTCTCTTTCTTATTTTCTCCTTCTTCTATCTTCCTGGTTTTAATTATTTGTGATTTTGTGTATTTTTTTTTATTTTTGCCAACTACATGTATGTATGTATGTTTTTTTTTTCTTTTTTTTTTTGCCGTCGCTTAAAGGAAATCCACAGGTATCACTGAGCTTTAGCGGCTCGTGTCACCCACCGGCGTAGGTATGCCGTGTTCCCGTGGCACTAAGGGGGGAGCGGGGAGGAAGGGGGGGGGCGCGTGCCAACATGGAGACTCAAAGGAAGGGAAGGGAAGGGAATCGCCGAAACACCTGCGACCTTGGGACACGGGGGGTGGATGGGCGGGGTGGGAAGGGAGGGGGAGAGAGCGAGAGAGAGAGAGAGAGAGAGAGAGAGAGAGAGAGAGAGAGAGAGAGAGAGAGAGAGAGAGAGAGAGAGAGAGAAAACAAGAGAACGAGAGCAAGAGAACGAGAGCAAGAGAGCGAGAGCGATAAGAAATTATTCTCCTCTTAATTTATTTTGTTTTCCATCAATACCGATTGCCGAGCGTTCTCATAATACATATTTCTCTCGTTTCAGGTTTGTTTCTTCGACATCGCTTACGTCAGTCTCGGGGGCCGACGTCGAGAAATGGGCGTGGTAATGTATTCTTTAAAGTATTCACATTACGAAGGACAAAGTACAAAGTACACGTATAGGCTACTTCATGCTTAGTCTTGTACCTGCACAAATAGGTCCACAAGCGAGTGTGTGTATGGTTCGGTGTGTATGCATGGTTCTGTGTGTTTGCATGGTTCTGTGTGTATGCATGGTTCTGTGTGTACGCATGGTTCTGTGTGTACGCATGGTTCTGTGTGTTTGCATGGTTCTGTGTGTACGCAGGTAGACGACACCAAGGAAAAATGTGGTGTGCATTTATATAAATTTTTCGCCCTCGGATGTCACTGGAGGGGGGGGGGGGCTGACGCAGCCCCTCCGAGCGGATGCTGCCTCTCGAAAGCGCGAGGAGGCTTCTCTCGCAGTCTCTTTTCCCTTCTCTTCGAGTCTTCTCCGAGACGCCCCTGCGCGGCGCCTTTCGCATATTCCTTGATTCTGGCGCGCGCGCGCTCGGGGTCCGGACCTCCCAAGACCGCTGGCGGGCCGGCCGGGAATATTGAGTGTGATTACAATGATCAGGCGAGGCGCTCTCAGCTGGCTGGGTTTATGTGATGGCGTCACACCCGTGCCTGCCTGCCTGGCTGCATTGTGCTCGGCCCATGGCTGCGTTGGGGTCGTGCGCGGGACCCCCTTGGTGCATTGGGGTCGTGCTGGGACACTGGCTGCATAGGGGTCGTGCTCGGTACCTTTTGGTGCATTGGGGTCGTGCTGGGACACTGGCTGCATTGGGGTCGGCCCATGGCTGCGTTGGGGTCGTGCGCGGACCCCCTTTGTGCATTGCGGTCGTGCTGGGACACTGGCTGCATTGGGTTGTGCTGGGACACTGGCTGCATTGGGGTCGTGCTGGGACACTGGCTCCGCGGGACCCCTTGGTGCATTGGGGTCGTGCTCGAGACCCCTTGGTGTACTGGGGTCATGCTGGGACCCCTTGGTGCATTGAGGTCGTGCTTGGGTCCCTCTGGCTTTGGCCGTTTCGTATTGCCACCCTCGCATCCCCCGGAGACCCGGCTCAAAAGACTGCTGAACGTTGATGACAATGATAGTTATAGAATGATGATAGTTATAGAATGATGATAGTTATAGAAAAATTATAGATAGTTATAGATAATGGTGATGATAATACTAAGGATAATAATGATGATGATGATGATGATGATGATGATGATGATGTTGTTGATGATAAAAGCATAAAGGATATTATTGATCTTGAGGGAGAGGGTAATAACAATAACAGAGTAATCTAATCGGAATCATAATAGCAATGATAATGATAAGAATAGCAATAACAATAACAGTAATAATAACAACAAACAACAACATCGGTATTTATGGCAAGTAGTAGCAGTAGGAATGATAATGATAGTAATTATAATAACGATAATGATGATGATAGTGACGAAAATGATAATAAGAATAATGATACAAATGACGATGATAGTAATGATGATGATGATAAGAATAAAGATACCGATGATGAGGCTAACGATGATAATAAACACCGGCGACAAAAACGAAGATACAAATTACTTGAAGACAAGACGCGCGCCCCAATCCCAGCTGGTACCTTTGCCTTTGGTCTCTGCTCTGAGGTGACGCAGCCTTGACCTCCTCGTCACCACCTGCCCTCCCAGATGGCGCGTCCCTTCCCAGATGGTGGTGCGTACTCTTCTTCTACGCCTCCTTGGCCACCTCTTTAGCAGCAGGGTGTTGTGCTCAGGAGGGCGTGGTGGGCGGTGGGGTGGGGGGGTCGAGGAGGGCGAGGGGGACGAGGGGAGGGCTAGGGGGGCGAGGGGGAGGGGGAGGGGGGGAGGGGGGTACCAATGTGGTAGAGAGTTATCCCTGCCATTAAAATGATTAGCTTAATGAAAACCTTTGAGCGGTCTATATTTACCCGCAGTTTGTGATCTCCTCCATCTCCTCCGTGCGTTTTCCATCCCGCGCACGGGCTGGCTGTCTTCATTATCAGGTCGGGGGCAAGACAGCGCCGAGCCACGTCCTCGCTCTTTGGCCGACCATCCAGCCTCTTCCCCAGGGCGACTTCGCCCTTATTGCCCGGAAGGTTCTTGGGCGGTGTCGTGGCGGCGTTTTGATTATGCTTAAGTTAGGGTTCAGTGTTGGAGGAAGGGGGGAGGGGGTGGAAGGAGTGGGGGGGGGGCACGGGACAGGGTGAATGTTGGCAGGGTGTGTCATCACTATCATCGTAACGGCAGCGATGTCACACTCATCATGCGCGTGGCCATCATCATGCTGCTCCTCCTCCTGTCATGCTCGCAGCGACGGCTATCATAGATGCACCACGTGTATAGTCACCACACTCATGTCCTGCTTCTCTCTCTTCCCCCCTCCCCTCCTCCCCCCTCCCCCCTCCATTTCCCCTCCTCCCTCCCCTCCCCCTCTCCCCCTTCACCTCATCATGCACGTCATCGCCATCGCCAGCATCCCCCACTCACCTCCCTCCACGTCGCCGCCGCCGCCATGCACATCAACGCCGCCACGCAAACGTCGTGTCTATTCTTGATTGGCTGGCGGTGCGGCTGTGATTCTGAGAATAGACGGCGCTGGCTCGAGCCCAACGCCTTACCTGCCTTCTGTCGCCATAACACCGCCCCTTAACGTGCTGCCGGCCCTTAGACTGGGGGCCTCACTACCCCCTGTTCCCCATTTCCCCCTCTCCCTTCTTCTCCCCCCCCTCTCTCCTTCCTCTCTCTTCTCTTCTCCCTCTTCTTTCTCTTCTTCCTCTCCTTCCTCTTCTCCCTCTTCTCGTTCTCCTTCTTCTCCCTCCTCTTCCTCTCCTCCCTCTTCTCCCTCTCCTCCCTCGCCCCATTCCTCATTTCCAAAATTTCCCCGTTCCCAATTTCCCAGTTCCCATATTCATCCTCTCCACGTTCCCCATTTTACAATTCCCCCATTCCCTTCTCTACCCCCCTCCCCCCTTTTTATTAATGGCGTGGTGCCGCTCCCTCAGATGTCGTCTTGCGTTACGGCGGTGTGCGTCGGTGTCCCTAGGCCGTGCGTTCACCCAACCTGTGATTGTGTGTTGGATGCTTGTATGTATGTTAACTAAAGACAAAATATTGACAGCTACAAAATACAGGGAACAAACCATAACAATTTTGTGAACTCTTTGACTTCATGAGAAAAAAAGTGACGTTTGGACGTAGGCAAGTGAGAGCCAACGGGCGGGGGGGGGGGGGGGGGGGATGTAAGCAATGGAAGGGTAGGTTAGGTCTTGGAAAGATGTATGTATGTATGTATGGCCTGTGTGCAAGCGAACCTTCTTCTTGGCATCTCCCTTTTTATACGCGATCGCTTATTTATTTTAATCTTTTTTTTAATCTATTTAATCTATTCGTGATAAAAAAAATATATATATATATATATTTTTTTTTATTACGAGGCACTTCTTGGCTCCTGTCTCGTTGGCGGGAAATAGCTTTATCCCGCGCGTATATCTTGACTGCATGCGGTCGGTTGCAGGCTGTCATGCTTGCTTGTCATTTAGAAACAAAATGTTACTCTTATCTGGAGAACATTTCTGCCACCATGTGGAAAAAAATTGTTGGGAGAGGCGTGGCGCGGGGGGGAGGGGAGGGGAGGGGAGGGGCAATGTCTAAAACATGTATAAAACATGCCTAAAGTCGCGGCGCCATCTATCTGTTTTCTTCCATCTGAATGTTTATTTTCATACGGGCGCCAAATGCTCCTTCGGCGACATAGTGTGGCATGGCGTCTTCAGAGAAAGATAGGGGTGGGGTAGGGGGATGGACGGGAGGGATGAGAGGTAAGGGAGTAGCGTGGAGGGGGGGAGGGGGGTATGTGTGTGCTTGGGGACTTACGCAATGCAGGTGTCACTGGGTGCTTTCCTTCCTGAATGGAGAGGGTTGGAAAGGAAAGCAAGGAAATTAGGAATAAGACGAAGAGGAGGAGGAAGTAGAAGAGCAGCAGCAGCAGAATGAAAGAGAAAAGGAAGAGGAGGAGTAGGAAGAAGAAGAAAAAAGAAGAAGAAGGAAGAGGAAGAAAAAGAAGAGGAAGAAAAAGAAAAAGAAGAGGAAGAAGAAGAAGAGGAGGAAGAAGAAGAAGAGGAGGAGGAAGAAGAAGAGGAAGAAGAAGAAGAAGAAGAACTAGAAGAAGAAAAGAAAGATGAAAAGGGGAAAGCGAGATAAGAAAATGATCCTGAGGTGGAGGCAGGTGAGGGAACGCAGTGAATTGTAGGTTATCGCACGACAAAGATTAAGAGTCGGAGATAAGGAGATAAGGAGAAATTGATAAGACGAAGAGAGGGGGGCGGAGAGAGAGAGAGAGAGAGAGAGAGAGAGAGAGAGAGATACGCGTTTCCTTGATGACGGAGGCTGAATGAATCTTGAGATGATGTGCGTAACGGGGACACGTCTCTGTTGTTTACTTGCTAGTGTTTGTATCCTATCGAAAGGTACTCTCTCTTTCCCTGTCCTCTCTCTCTCTATCTCTCTCTCTCTCTATCTATCTACCTATCTATCTCTGTCTCTCTCTCTCCTCTTTTCTCTCTTCTCTTCTCTTCTCTTCTCTTCTCTTCTCTTCTCTCTTTCTCTCTTTCTCTTCTCTTCCTTTCCCCCCTCTCTCTTCTCCTCTCTTCCTTTCCCTCCCTCTCTCTCTCTGCCTGTCTCTTTCTCTCGCTCTCTCTCGCTCTCTCTCTCTCTCTCTCTCGCTCTCTCTCTCTCTCTCTCTCCTGTCGCGTGGGTCTTTTCCTCTCTCGTCTCTCGTGTCTCTCTCTCTCTCTCTCTCTCTCTCTCTCTCTCTCTCTCTCTCTCTCTCTCTCTCTCTCTCTCTCTCTCTCTCTCTCTCTCTCTGTCTTCTCTCTCTTCTCTCTCTCTCCCCTCTCCTCCTCTCTCCTCTCTCCTCTCTCCTCTCTCCTCAGTGTTTGTGTTTGCGTTTATATTTTTATTTTCACTCTATCTTTTCAATTGTTATTTTACTCTAGCTGTGCCATAAAGCATATGGAATTGAATTATAAGACTGCTTGTCGTCCAGGTGCGAGCTCTCCAACAGGTGTGTTAAGATGTTCCTCTTAAGACCACCTGGCTGTTATCACGGTCACCAAGGGTTCTGTTATGCTCGCTCTCTATCTATCTATCTATCTATCTATCTATCTATCTCTCTGTCTCTGTCTCTCTCTCTCTCTTTCTCTTTTTTTTCTTTTTCTTTTTTTCTTTCTCTCTCTCTCTCTTCGCTTCTCTTCTCTCCTCTCCCTTCTCTCTCTCTCTCTCATCCTCTCTCTCTCTTTCTCTCTCTCTCTCTCTCTCTCTCTCTCTCTCTCTCTCTCTCTCTCTCTCTCTCTCTCTCTCTCTCTCTCTCTCTCTCTCTCTCTCTCTCTCTCTCTCCCTCCCTCCCTCTCTCTCTCCCCCATCTCCCTCTCTCCTTCCCTCTCTCTATCCCCCTCTCCTCACCCTATCCACTTGTTCTCCCTCCCACCCTACTACACTCCTTCTCTCACCCCCCCCCCCCACCACACACACACACACACTTCACATGAACACACTTCCCGGCACTCGCAGACAGGCACTGAGGTTAATCGGAACAAGGATATGAAAGAGAAGTGGCAAAAGGAAGATAGTAATAAATAGGAGTGGACAGAGCGGAAAGCAAGAACAGAGGAAATAGAAGATAATGAAAACAAATCAACAGCAGCAACGGAGAAACGTATTAAACAATGGAAACATTTTATTTATTTATTCATTTATTTATGTTGGGTAGCTGTGAGCGTAGGATATTGGATTGGGAAATAGTAAGACGTTTCAACACAGATGGAGGTGTATTTTTCTTTTTGTTTCGTCTATTTCTTGCTGTTATGTGTATATATATGTGTGTGTGTGTGTGTGTGTGTGTGTGTGTGTGTGTGTGTGTGTGTGTGTGTGTACGTATATGTATATATATTATATATATGTATATATATGTATATATATATGTATATATGTATGTATATATATGTATATATATATATATATATATATATATATATATATATATATAGATAGATAGATAGATAGATAGATAGATAGATATAAATGTATGTAGATGTGTATATATGTAGAAGGATTTTCCCTTGTTTTGCTTGTCAATTTGTCATGATAATAGGTTTGCGTGTATGTATGTATTATTATGCATATATGTGCATAATGTATGTTAATGTATATTTTTAAGTGGTCTATTTTCAAGTATGATCTGTAAGAGCGATTTGTATTTAGTAAACACCTCTCTCTGCTTATTGTTTGTATTTATTTCCCAAGTTTCCTGGCAAGGCCGATGTCTTACGGTGTTGGCAAGTTACAACGAGGTTGTGTCCGCCCCTCACCCCCCCCTCTCCTCTCCCTCCCCCTCCCCCCTCTCCCTCTCCCTCTCCCTCTCCCTCTCCCTCTCCCTCCCTCTCCCTCCCCCTCCCCCTCCCCCTCTCCCCACATCCCCCGTTCCCCCAAAAGGGGGGGTGGGGGGGGGGGGGGGGGGGGGGGGGGGGGGGGGGTGGGGGGGGGGGGGGGAGGGGGGGAGGGTGGGTGGGGGGGGGGGGGGGGGGGGGGGGGGAGGGGGGGGGGGTGGGGGGGGGGGGGGGGGGGGTTTTTTTGGGGGGGGGGGGGGGGGGGGTGTTTGTGGGTGGTAGGAGAAATAGAAATTCTTTTTTTTTTTATTATAACTCTCCCTCTCCCCTCTTCCCCCCTTTTCCCCCCAACTCCTACTCCCTATCTCTCTCTCCTCCCTCTCCCCTCCCTCTCCCCTCCCTCTCCCCTCTCTCCCGTCTCTCCCCTCCCTACCCTCTCCCCAGTTTCCGTTCTTGACGTCATTGGGAACACTTTTTCATCTTTCCTTTCGATCTCTTTTTCTTTTCTCTTCTTTCTTCTTCTTCTTCTTCTTCCTCTTTTTTTTTAGGCGCGCGGTTCTCGTCCTGACTTCCCTTGGTGACGTCACTTCAGGATACATACGCGTTGAGTGTTGTGGATTGTGAGGGAAATCATAGGATTCGCAGGATATCCTCCTCATTAGTGTTGTTTTTTTGTTTTGTTTTTCGTATTAGTATTGCCTCTTGTGTCCTTATTTTTCTCTTTACTTGGGGGACGGATAGATAGACAGATAGATAGATAGATAGATAGATAGATAAATAAATAGATAGGTAAGTGGATAGACAGTCAGACAGACAGTCATACACAGACACACAGACAGACTTCGGACACACAGATATACTTATAAACAGACAGACAGACAGACTAATAGACAAAAAAAAAATGAAAGAGACAGAAAGGCAGATAAACATGAAGGCAGACACACAGACAGACATCAAGGGAGAAGGGAAAGAAAAACAAACAGAATATGTCGACATTATATTTTTTTCTCATATGCTTCTGTTGTATACTCATATGCTCGTAGGAATGTAGACAGGAAGGAACGAAGAAGGATGTTAGGATGAGATGAAGAGGCTAGGAGACAAAAGATGCTTATCAGTCGGTCATCAGTATCATCCGGAATGTGTGTGTGTGTGTGTATGTGAATGTGTATGTGTCTGCCTCTTTGTGTCTGTCTGTCTCGCAAGGACCTCTTCACTTGATGATTCTTTCGGCTCTCTCTCTCTCTCTCTCTCTCTCTCTCTCTCTCTCTCTCTCTCTCTCTCTCTCTCTCTCTCTCTCTCTCTCTCTCTCTCTCTCTCTCTCTCTCTCTCTCCTGCTTGTTCCCCCTCCCCCCTCCTTTCTTTCCTATTTCCTTCCCCTTTTCCCCCTCCCCTCCCTTCCCCTCCCACTGCCTCACCCCCTCCTTTCTTTCCTATTCCCTTTCCCCTCTCTCCCTCCCTCTGCCACGCGTCCCGAGTTATCTGGATCAAATTGAGTTATAAGAGAGAGAGAAAGAAAGAAAGAAAGAGGAAGAGAGAGAGAGAGAGAGAGAGAGAGAGAGAGAGAGAGAGAGAGAGAGAGAGAGAGAGAGAGAGAGAGAGAGAAGATAAGAGGGGGTCGGAGAAAAGAGGTGGGCAAAAAGGTGGAGGGGGAGATTGTGGGGGTGGTGGGGGAGGGGTTAATTGGGAGATGAGATATGCGATGTCGCGCAGAGGGAGGCTATACCGGAGGTTTTGGTGGAGGATGAGGAGGAGGAGGAGTAAAGTCGATTATTTATGTAGGTGTTAAGCTTTCTCCTCCTCCTCCTTCCCCTCCTCTTCCCCGTGTTCCTACCTCTCCCCTCCTCCCCTTCCTTTCCTCCCCTCCTCCCCTCCTCCCTTCCTCCCCTCCCTTTCCACCTCCTCTTTCTCCCTTCCTCCCCTCCCTTTCCTCCTCCTCTTTCTCCCTCCTACTCTCCCCTCCAACCTCCCCTATTCCCCCTTTTCATCTCCAGGGATCCGAAGGAGGGTGGGGGGAGGGGAGGGGAAGGGGGGGCAAGCATGTGTGGCTCAGATGAAGGGCATTTCCCCAGCATCTCGGTGACGGCCTGGGAAGGGAA
>NW_028234409.1:36060288-36064749 GCF_977035675.1 Penaeus japonicus
TTGTTTAATTCAGGGGTGTATATATATATATATATATATATATATATATATATATATATATATATATATATATATATATATATATATATATATATATATATATCTCTCTCTCTCTCTCTCCCGCTCTCCCTCCCTCCCTCCCTCCCTCCCTCCCTCCCTCCCTCCCTCCCTCCCTCGCCCTTCCCGCTTCGTCAGGCATCATGCAGGTTGCTACGTAACGCTACCTCCTTGTGCATGACTGCGGCTTCGGATTATGAAAGTTGCGGTCAGGATATGTACAACTCCCAGGCAGGGCGGCATGACCGGGGTAGCGGAGTGTGAAATAACCAGGGCAGGATACGTCGGCCCCGTCGGGTGGCCGGGCCCTCGGTCGTGACGCTCGGCCCGACACCGACGGCTCGCGGATGCTGACGGATTCGCCTGGATGCCTTCGGATGAGGTGGTCGATTTTTTTTTAATGCATCTGGCTCTCTCTGTCTCTTTCTCTTTCTCTCTCTTCCTCTTTATTTCCCTCTCTTTCTCTTTCTTTCCCTCTCTTTCTCTCTCTTTCTCTTTCTTTCTTTCTCTTTCTCTTTCTTTCTTTCTCTCTCTCTCTCTCTCTCTCTCTCTCTCTCTCTCTCTCTCTCTCTCTCTCTCTCCTTCTCCTTCTCTCTCTCTCTCCCTCTCTCTCTCCCTCTCTCTCTCCCTCTCTCTCTCCCTCTCTCCCATCCTTCGAGTGATGATGGATCGAGGCAGGTTTTTCATCATCTTCTTCTTCTCCTTCTCCTCCTCCGTTTGTTACCCTTGCCCGCGCGGAGAGGATTAATATTTTAAATTGATTAGACGTTAATGTACAGCGGGTTTAATTTGTTTTGTTTGGCCTGATGTTTTCACGGCGCGATTAGGCGTGTTTTGTCGGCGGGTGCTTTGGGTGGGAGAGGGGGAGGGGGGAGTGGGATGGAGGTTGGAGGGGGAGGGGGAGGGAGGAGGGGGGATGGGATGGGATGGGAGGGGGAGAGGATGGGATGGGAGGAGGGGGATTGGAGGTGGAGGGAGGAGGGGGAAGGGGAGGGGGAGAGGAGGAGGGGGAGGGGAGGTGGAGGGAGGAGGGGGATTGGAGGTGGAGGGAGGAGGGGGAGGGGGATTAGAGGTGGAGGATGGAGGTGAAGGGGAAGGGGGTGCTCATGGCAACATGGTGTTTGATTATGAAGAAACTTCTGGATGATTTGGTCGTATTAGGAGAGCGGTTGCCCTGGTGTGATCGTGACATGATTGTATTTAGTTGGATCGTGGTATGTTTGGCTGGAATTACTGATCTTTATTATATATATATATATATATATATATATATATATATATATATATATATATATATATATATATATGAATGGCCATTTTTTTAAAATATCTCTCTCTCTCTCTCCTCCATCTCTTTCTATTCCCCTCTCCTCTTCTCTCTCCACACTCTCTCTCTCATAACCCATCTCCTCTCTCTCTCTCTCTCTCTCCTCAGGCATCCTCTCTCTCTCTCCTCCCCCCGCTCCCGCCCCTCCTCTCTCTCTCTCTCTCTCGACTCTCCTCATCCTCTCTCTTTTAAGAACTTACGACGTTAAACGTCCGAGAGTGATGGTGTGCAACGACTATTAATGTCTGACGGGTTACTCTCGTCTCTTGTCGCTGTCTCTCCCCGGGGCTGTTGCCTCCGCCTGCATCGTTGCATTGTTACACTTATACTATTGCAGATCAAATGTGTGTCTTGATGTCTCTATCTATCTAGCTTTATTTCTCTTTATCTCTTGTCTCTATCTCTATCGTTCTGAAACACATGCGCGCACACGCATGCACGCATGCACGCACTCACGCACACACACGCACACACACACACACACACACACACACACACACACACACACACACACACACACACACACACACACACACACACACACACACACACACACACGAAAAGAATATAACCAAAAGTTTAGTGTGAAATCCTCTTTTCCGTCTCCTTTCCCACACAAGTTACAAGTACCAGGCGGTAGTACTTTCAACCTCGAGGGGGGAGGGGGAGGGGGAAAGGGGGAAAGGGAAGGGGCGATGATTTTTTTTTTTTTTTTTTTTTTTTTTTTTTTTTTTTTTTTTTTTTTTTGTTTTGGGGGGGGGAAGGCGATGATTTTTTTTTTTTTTTTTGGGGGGGGGAGGAGCGAAAGAGAGGGAGACAGAGAATGGGGATAGATAGTAAGAGAGGAGACGTAAAGAGAGTGTGAGAGGGAGAAGGAGTGAGAGAGAGAGAGAGAGAGAGAAAGAGAAAGAGAAAAGGAGACGGAAAAAAAACAAAGCGAGAAACAGAGAGAATTGAAAACAGCAGCAGCTAGAGAGAGAGGGAAGGAAGGAGGGGGGGGGGTGCTCCACTAGTCCCTTAAATCGAGCGAGGTAATGCTGGCGGCCATGTTGTTTACCTTGTTGAGCGTAAGATGCCGCCAGTAAACGTCTCAGGAGATGTGTGCGAAGAATCTCCCGCCCGCGGATGCTGCGCGGGGGGGCCATGCGATGCGCGGGGATGGGGGGGATGGAGGATGGAGGATGGGGGTTGGACCGAGTCGTTTCTCTGCTTTTTTTTTTTTTTTTTTTTTTTTTTTTTTTTTTTTTTTTTGAGGGGGGGGGCTTCTCTCTCGGGTTCTTGCTTTTGGTCTTTTTCTCTTCTTCTTTTTTTTTTTTTTTTTTTTTGCTTTTGGTCTGTTTGTTATACGGTTGTTTGTTCGTTTTAGTTGTATTGTCGCTACTATTGTTATTGTCGTTGTAATTGCCGGTATCATAACCACGCATTCATCATCATTATTGTCATCGTCATCATTATCATCACCATCATCATTACCACTATCACCACCACCATTATCATTGTCATTGTTTCAATTAGTTTGTTCGATCAGTGTGTTTGTTTTCTTAGTCAAGCGTAAACATTATGCTTCGGCGAAATGCAAATCGTAAAGATTGTATTTATATTTATTCATTTATTTTTATTTATTTGTTTACTAAAAATACAGCGCCATATCCGCATTCGCAGCGAAGATTTCCGTCCAGAAATTGAATCCGTTTGCAGATTCGCGCGTCCGACGTCCACCTTTGGCTAGCCGCCCGCCAGCCGCAGCGCAGGTGAGCGAGCGAGCGGGCGGGCGTGCGGGCGTGCGGGCGGGCGAGCGAGTGGTTGCTCTAATCGCGTGTCAATGGCAATCGTTCTCCATCCATTAGGCTTTCTGGGAATTAAGAGGAAATGCAGCCACGGGCAAGAGCGCGCCCCGGCTCGGAATAGCAACGGCGCTTCTTTACGTAATTGGAGTCTGAGTTAGCTGAGGGATGTGTCTGATGGTGATGGTGGTGGCGGTGGCGGTGGCGGTAGCGGTGGTGGTAGTGGTGATGGTGGTAGTGGTGGCGGTGGTGATGGTGGTGGCGGTGGTAGTAGTGGTGATGGTGGTGGCGGTGGTAGTAGTGGTGATGGTGGTGGCGGTGGTAGTAGCGGTGTTCTCGGCGGTGGCGGAAGGGAATGTGAAAATCAGGGATGTGAAAAAGAAAAAGAAAAGGAAAAGAATCTGTGATAGCGCTTTTTTATTCTGGGGGGAGCTGGTAAGGGGGATGGATTGGCTCTTGGTTGTTTTTGTTATTTTTTTCTTTTCTTTCATATCGTTTTGATAAATTTCTCTTTTATTTTGTTTATTTGTTTCTCTCGCTTTTCTTCATTTCTTTTCTCTTTCGCTTATTTTATGTATTTTCATTCCCTCATTTCCTCCATTTTGTTTTTGTTTTTCTCTCTCTCACATTGCATTTGTTCTCCTCACATTTCTCCTTTTGTTTATTTGTTCTCTCCCCCCATTTCTCTTCCTTTCGTTAGTGTTCCTTTGCATTCTCTTCAAGATGCAGCAACAAGAGAAACGTTGCAAAGATAAAGCACGCGCTCTAACCAACCTCCTTTGTGGTCGATTTGAACAACTGTTTGTGAAGTAAACAACCGTAATCGGTAAAAAAAAAAAAAAAAAAAAAAAAAATCGGGTCCCTTTCTTCAATTGATTTCTCTGTCGGCAAGAGAAGGTTTGTTTTTTCCGAGATCTGTCTAAGTACTGGAGGATTTGTAAATACCTCGAGGGTTAAACAGAACGAGAGGGAGGGGGGAGGGAGGAGAGAGAGAAAGGGAGACAGGGAGAGAGAGATGGGGGGGGGAGGAAGAGAGAGAGATAGGGGGAGGGAGAGAGAGAGAGATAGGGGGAGGGAGAGAGAGAGAGATAGGGGGAGGGAGAGAGAGAGGAGGAGGAGGAGGAGAGAGAGGGGGGGGGAGGAAGAGAAAGAGAGGGGGGGAGACAGAGAGAGAGGGGGAGGGGAGACAGACACAGAGACAGAAACAGAGGAAGAGAGAAAGAGAGAGAGAGAGGAAGAGAGGGAGGGGCGTTAATTAACGAGACGAGTAATTCGAAAGGAAGAAAAGTACGG
>NW_028234409.1:36064849-36079849 GCF_977035675.1 Penaeus japonicus
TTTCTTTGATCCCTTGTTGTATATCTACTTTCCCCCCCCCCCCCCTTCCTCCTCCCCGTCCCCTTTCCCCTTCCCCTTCCCCTTTCCTATTCCCTTCCCTTTCCCCTCCCCTTTCCATCCATCCATCCATCCGCCCTTCCCCCTTTCCTCCGCCCTTCCCCCTCCCCTTTCCATCCATCCATCCGCCCTTCCCCCCTTCCCCCTCCCCTTTCCATCCATCCATCCATCCGCCCTTCCCCCCTCCCCTTCCTCCTCCCCTTCCCCCTCCCCTTTCCATCCATCCCCCCTTCCCCCTCCCCTTTCCCTTCCCCTTCCCCCTTTCCCCTCCCTCCTCCCCTTCCCTCTTTCCTCCTCCCTTCTCCCTTTCCTCCTCCCTTCCCCCTTTCCTCCTCCCTTCCCCCCTTCCCCCTCCCCTTTCCACCCACCCACCCTAGCGCCGTCCAAAGCAAGCTAGGTCAAGAGGCAGGCTGGTATGGGGTCACGCCAGCTGCAGGATCGCGAACCATCTGGACGCGGAGGTTACATACATGGGCATGGTAGCGCCGGGACCACGGCGGGACGGGGGCGATGCGGAGGGACGGGAGATGGGGGGAGGGGGAAGGGGAAGGGGGAAGAGTGAGAAATAGAGAGGAGGAGTGAGAGAGGGAGAGAAAGAAAGAGAGAGAGAGAGAAAGAGAGAGAGAGAGAAAGAAAGAGAGAGAGAGAGAAAGAGAGAGAGAGAGGAAGATTTGGAACATTCGAGTCGTCTTTACATATATATGTGTATATGTATATGTGTATATATAATATATGAAAATAAATCTATATTATATATATATATATATTTAAATATATATATATATATATATAATATATATTTTGTTGTATGTGAGTGTATGTTATGTGTATTGGTATGTGTATGTGTATGTGTGTTTGGTATAGTATATGTATGTGTTTGTATGTGTAATTTATTGTATGGTTGTTATGTTATGTTATGTGTATTTAAGCTATGGTATGTGTGTGTGTGTGTGTGTGTGTGTGTGTGTGTGTATTTATATATAGCATTATCGTAAGAGAGAGAATGCGGCTCAAACAGTTAAAGGTTAGCAGGGGGTCATCCACATGGGTAATTCGTAAGGGTCATTTGCACTGTTGATCACGACTTCCCTTGACCCTTATCGGTAATGATGTAGACAAAAATACATACATATTTTTCCTACGGCATGTTTTGGCATCTCTGCAGGCGTTCCTCTTCGATTATTGCGTAGATAATCGGTCGTAAATTCTATCTAAATGAAAAAAAATAGGTTTGGAAACATGCACGCGAGGCACAGTTGTTTGTTTAAAGCATTGGCTAAAAGGTTATAGGATGTTTAAAGCATTGGTTGGCTAAAAGGTTATAGGATTTCACTTCGCTTGGATGGCATTTGTTGATCGAACGAAGAAGGGATTGGAAGAGAAAGGGAGAATCATTAAAAAAAAAAGTTATGAGTTTTATATTTATTTATTTATTTATTTATTTATTTCTCATCTTCTTCCCCCGTGCTCCGCTCTTACGCACCAAAAACAAAAAAACAGTCAAACTAAAACACGCGCTACCACTCCTCCTCCCCCCCCTCCCCCCTTCCAAAGTGAGTCCTCCGGAAGTGGGGGATTAGTCGCAGGTCCCAAGGGGGGGTGGGGGGAGGGGGGAGATGGCCGCGTGGTGGCTGGGCTCTATTAGCACTTCTGTCACGCCCTGTCTTTGCAAGGAGCTACGAGGTCAAGATGGCACGACACGCAGCACTTGAAGTAGATGTTTGGTCCATGCATTAAATATTTATAGTATATTTGTGTATAATAAGCATACCTAAAAATATATAAATAGATTATATATATAGATAATAATATAAAGAATATATATATACATACATACATACATACATACATACATACTCACACACGCATACATACATACATACATACACTTACACATATATATACATATACATATACATATACATATACATTTATATTCTTATTTATATGTATGTTTATATATTTCATATATTTATATATATATATATATATATATATATATATATATATATATGTGTGTGTGTGTGTGTGTGTGTGTGTGTGTGTATGTATTTAGATATATATACTTATACGAATATGTATTATATACTTATATTTCTATATGAGAGAGAGAGAGAGTGAGAAAGTGTGAGGCGAGCCCATTACCAGACGGTCGTTACTGCTTAGTTGATAACCTCCTCCTTAATCGCGGCGCAGGAGACAGATGATGCCGCCGAGGGGGCGCGGGCCGGGTGCAAGGCAAGGCTGGACTTCATCCAGGACATGCATTAAACCCAAACTTCCGCGCCGAGGTTCGGTGGGCATAGGGAGCGGAGGCCCGGGATGTGTGTTGCGGGGCTGGCCTCCTCTCCTCTCCCCTTCCCTCTTTCCCTTCCCCCCCTTCCCTTCTCCCTTCCCCCCTTCCCTTCTCCCCCTCCCCCCCCTTAGGACTGACCCTACTCTATTTCGGGAGCCCCCAATCACGGTCGGGAAGGTCCGGAAGTAGGGTCAAGTTAAGGGATTCGGTCGACCAATGGGAGGCCTAGGGTGGCCGCGTGGTGGGCGGGGCTTTGGATGTTAGGAATTGGAAGGTTGGTGGGGTTTGGGAGGGATGGAGGCAGAGGAGACGGAGTGGGGATGGGTAGGGCTAACGGTTTCTCAATGACACATGGCACTTGTTGGGTCTTAGTGTACCCAGAAATACCATCGGAGGAGGTTGTGTGTGTGTGTGTGCGGGTGAGAGCAAACGAGAGGCTGCGGGCAAGTGAGCACGGGAGGAGGGAGCGCGGAAAATCCCCCTTTTCGTACCGCGGATTCGTCTGGAGGTGTGGTGTTTTGTGTGGTCGTGGCAAATAGAAAATTAATAAATATATATATATATATTGAGTCACGGTTTGCGACAGTGAAATTATTAACGAGCTAGTGGAAGGGAGTTGTTTTTTTGTGTTGAGGAAAACGCAGCTCAGCTCCGAGCGTCTTAACCGCCTCGACTCTCGGTGGGCGAAACAGCGAAGAGAAATATCGGTGCACGTGGTCGTCGATGTTTGTCTATCGCCGTTTCTGAAAGAAAGTGAACCGACGCTACTCGCTAGAACGAACACGCGGCGAAGGCAGAGTGAGAGTAGGCCGCTTCGCTCGCTTAATTAGGAGTTCATTTCGACAATTTTGTAGAGATAGGAAAGGAGTGAGAGGAAAGTATTTTATCGGGAAGGCAAGGCTCTTTCGACCATATCCGAGAACGTAGATTTTTGGTGTGGTTGTCTTCTTGTGCAGGATATTGTGGCTGTCGAAAGAGTTATCAGGGAAGTTCTGAAGTTCTCAAGATATTGATAACTGTTATCCATCAGGAATACGCATCGACATAGAACCAAATAAATATGCTAATGAGTTGCTGCCAAATTTTTGCAATTAATTATTGTTAACAAACCCCGTAAAACCATCCTTTCGACAGTGTCTTGAAACTTGATTATGTAAGGGACGTCTGCTAAGTCTGTGCTTCGTGGCTTTCTGCACGGGACTCACGGAAGACAACAATCAAAACAAAATGAAGAGATCCCTCCCCTGAGGACCCCCCCCCCCCACCCCACCGAATCTCGACACCATGCAATTGCACGCTGGGGTCGGGCAATTAAACGCGAGAGCAGCGCCGAGGCGGGGAGGGGTAGAGGAGGGGCGGGGATTACATAGAGATGTGCGCATTAATCGCGCGCCCACCTGATGATGCCGCCGTCTCAAACGTAATAGTTTCAAATGTGGGTGATTACTGAGCGTCGTGCTTGATTTGCGCGGCGGAGCATCGTTCATTTTTCGTATTGTTTTCATTTTGCTGTCTCTTTCTCTCTTTCTCTCTCTCTTTCTCTCTCTCTTTCTCTCTCTCTTTCTTTTCCTCTTATCTTTCTCACTCTCAGGCTCTTCTCTCTCTCTTCCACTTTCACTCTTTTCTCTCTTCTCTCATCACATCAACCACTCTGATCTTCCATCTCTCTCTCAAACAACAAGCACAACACACTCTCTCTCACCTCTCTCCTCTCTCTCACACTCCCACACCCAACCCCTCTCTCTCTCCAACACCTCCCCACCCTCTCTCCATTTCTCTCCACACCATACAACCAAACCCCCATACACCTCACAACCAACAGCCCCCAACAACACCGCTCACCCCATTCACCCACAATCAACAACAAACCAACCACACATCCACCAACACTCTGACGACCACAACCCACACCCACACACCCCCACACCACCACCCCCACACCCACACAACCCAACCAACCCCACAACAATTCCCCAAACCCTACACAACTCTAAGCAACACATACAATCATACAACATACCACGCACCTTCCATACCAACGAACACTCCAACCCTAACAACCCACCATCTTCCCACCGACCCACACCCAACAACCCATACTAACAACCCACACACCACCACACTAACACGAAAGGCTCTTCTTCGTTTCTCTCCCCCACATCACACCCCACACAACCTTCTGGCAACATACTCTCTCTCTTCACCACCACAACTCTCTCACTCTCCAAACAAAATACCTTACACACACACGCTCTTCTCTCTCACCCTCTTCTCACACTTCCCACTTCACTCTCTCACACACCACACACACAACACCACACACACCACACACACACAATACTCTCTCTCTTTCTCGAACTATTAAAAACACTCTCACGCCATGGTGGGTTTTGGGTTGGTTCCCCTGAATTTGAGCGGAAGATCCTATTATGCCAGGGAAGCCGAAACGAGTTGTAGGCAGTGAGAAAGTTTGTAGGGTGAAATGCTGCTGTGTGAACAGGAAAAGACGGGGAGGGGGGAAGAAAGAAACTTTTATGAAAATCGTTTTGTAAAGTTGTAAATGATAAATACCGAGATATTAAATGGTTTTCTGGGATTTTGATATAATAAAAGGTTTGTACATTGTAAGTACTGTCTGTTTTATACATAGAAAGATAATCATAGATCGATCGGCTTTTTGAGTGAACTGAGGTCGTGGGTTAGTTTCTCTGCTTGTCTCACGCCGACGTGCGAAGAGCGGACGAAAATAAAGGAAAGAAAAGATGCGGGCTCACAAACCGTGGGCTTGTCGCGGGGGCGCAGTTTGACGCCAGTCGCAGTTGTTAAGTGTAGTGCAGCCAGTAAAGTTTGGTTTTTGAGCAGTTGTTATGTTTTTTTTTGCAGTGTTTATCGCTGACGTCGCCAGTGTTCTTTTATTGTTAGAGCCTTCTAGCTTGCGATGCTTCTTTGGCGAAGGCGAGGGCGAAGGCTGTGATCTCGTTTACTTGTCCCCGGCCAGGTTGTCTCTGCTTGTTGCTTGCTTGTTTGGTTGTTTTCCTGCTGGTCTTTGCGGAAGGACAGGGTCGGCTAGTTGCGGGTGCGTGTTTCCCTTTCCGCCTGGGATTGGAAGCGAGGTCGCTAGTGTGTTGGAAGAACTGAATTGCTTCTCCACAAGTTAATATCTCATAGTGCAGTCGCAGGTAATTCCGTCTCATTATTATTATTATTTTTTTTTCATTTGAGTAGCTGCTCATCTTATTTGTTTTTCATTTAAGTATCAACATATCTTATTTTGTTTTTCCATTTCTCTGTCTTCCAACCGCAATCTTCCCAAGCGCATTTGTGTATCAAGTCGATACGAGCTCGTACATAGCTCGTGCGCGTCCCCCAACTTGACGGGTGGGTTTCTTTCCCCTTCCCCTTCCACTCTCCCTCCCCCATCCCCTTCCCCCTCTCCCTCTCCCTCTTCCTCTTCCTCTCCCTCGCCCACTCCCCCCTAAAAGTGTCTAGGCTTGTAGCCCCGTGTACTCCGCGGAAGAGAACAGGATTCGGGTAATGGGATTCGCTTGTAGGTATTCGTGTTATTGGGAGGGAAATGTGCTGTTTACCATAGAGGAATGTTGTCTATATAATGGTCGTGTGTCGCCGGCGCCAGGCTTGTGTGTCACGATTTCGTTCTCCACTTTTGACGGGTGTCGTTTTGTGTGATGTAACTGACGTTTACATGTTCTCAGGGAGTGTTCTTTGGATGTTCGTTTTGTAGTTGTTTTTTATTGATTGAGTTTGTAATTAGTGGGATTTGTAGACTGGTTTTTTAGAGACTGTGGTAAAGGTTTTAGGGGTAATTCTTCGTTGGCGTTTGTAATTCTCTGCTAGTTTCCTAGTTATTAGTGAGCATTGCACAAAATTAGTGATAAACGACAAATAAAAAAGAATAACGGACAGAAACAGCCACACTAAGAAGAGCCAAATTCGATAAAAAGAAATATACGTTTTGATTAAATTCTTGACTTTTCCGAGAGATGGATGAACAGAATGCGAGGTCAAGTACAACCAACACGCATGTATCCGAAAAGACGCACCCGAGCCTGGTTGCAAATGTGGCAAAGCCTCCCCTTAATGAAAGCCCCTGCCTTTGCTTTGCCAACCAGCCGCCGATATATCATCCCCGAAGTTCCACCTCCTAGCGCCCACATCCGCCCATACATACCCGGAATGAGCTTCCATGTGAGCGAGCGAGAGCAAGGGGTCTTGGGAAATGATCATTTTTTGCTCATTCGGGAATCTCAGAGTGGTGATGCATCGGCGGGGCACGAGAGGGGTCGAAAGGGAAATGGCTCCCCGTTGTGGAATGACTCGTATTTGTATATTTAAGTTTGTTGTTGTTATTGTTGTTAGCATTGTTATCATCACCATCTCCGTTTGTTTCCCATGCGAGGAGAGTTGGGTGGTCAAATTCGCCAATCTTTCTCATTCTTTCCGTAGGGAGCACTCCCTTCCTTCCTTCTTCCCTCCATCTCTTCCTCCTTTCCTCCGTCCCTCTCATACTCCTACCTCCTTCCTTCCCTTCGTCCCTCCCTTCCTCCTTCCCTCCCTCCCTCTCTCCTTCCTCCTTCCCTCTCTCCTTCCTCCTTCCCTCCCTCTCTCCTTCCCTCTCTCTCTCCTTCCCTCTCTCTCTCCCTTCTTCCTCCTCTCCCTCCCTTCTCCCTCCCTTCTTCCTCCTCTCCCTCCCTTCTCCCTCCCTTCTTCCTCCTCTCCCTCCCTCTCTCCTTCCCCTCCCTCCCTCCCTCCCTCCCTCCCTCTCACGCCCCCACGTTGCACAATGCACGCCACGGAGGGGGTTGCGGCGATCGCTCAAGAGAAGATAAATTGCGGGACTTTATAGCGCCCCGAACGCAACCTCCTCCTTCGCCTAATCGCAGGCCGACCACGGGACTCTGAGGCTTGGATGAGGGACTCGCGCCGAGGGGATGGCCGGGCGGAGGGCGGTGGAGGCTACCTACACCCTGGTGTCTGTGTTCTCTCTCTCTCTTATCTCTCTCTTTTCTCTTTTCTCTTTTCTCTTTTCTCTTTTCTCTTTTCTCTTTTCTTTCTCTTTTACGTTCTCTCTCTTTTCTCTCTTTTTTTCTCTCTTTATTTCTCTCGTTCTCTCTCTATCCCTCTCTCGCTCTTTTCTCCCTTCTCTCTCTCTCTCTCTCTCTCTCTCTCTCTCTCTCTCTCTCTCTCTCTCTCTCTCTCTCTCTCTCTCTCTCTCCCTCTCTCTCTCTCTCTCTCTCTTTATCTCTCTCTCTTTATCTCTCTCTTCTCTGTCTTCTCTCTCTTCTCTGTCTTCTCTGTCTTCTCTGTCTTCTCTGTCTTCTCAGTCTTCTCTCTCTCCCTCCCTCTCTCTCTCTCTCTCTCTCTCTCTCTCTCTCTCTCTCCCTCCCTCCCTCCCTCCCTCCCTCCCTCTCAAACGGCACGCTGATATCGGTTTCTCTGCATATTTCATGCGGTTTCTGAGAACCTTCCATTGCGCAGTTGTTTTTTGTGTAGCCCGGGTCGTGGATACGGCGATAGGTAAGGTCGTGCATGTACGACCCAAGTTGCACGACCAAGTGTCCGTGCGGTTGCATGCGCGCGGGATGCCAGAAAGCATGGCGTGGACCACGGGCTTGTGCTTGCACGTTGACACAGTGACAACATAGGGATGCGTCGAGGTTGCCACCGCGAACGGGCGTGGGGGGAGAGGGGTGGGGGTGGGGAAAGGTACCACGGCCGTGACCGGGAGACCTGCGTTAAAGATTTATGCCTTTGCGTTCCTTAATCTTGGCTGGCGATGCCCAGGCCCGGTCGCGACGCCGTAATTTGACGGTTTACGACCGTAGCTCTGCCAGAGGACGAGCCGCTCTCACATTAGGGCTCGGGCGTAAATTATGATAACTGGTCGTATCGGCGGCCAGATTACACCCCCGCCGTGCCAAAGGGCGGCTGATATTAATTCGAATTTCTCTTCTTCCTTTCCCCCTCCAGGAGACCTGTGAGCGCCTCGGAGACCTGGCGGCGGTGATGGTGGCCGGGAGGCGGCGCTGAGGAGGAGGACGACCACGACGACCGACGACCACGACCCACGACCGACGACCGACACAGGAACCGTCGGCGCGGATTCGGTGGGCGCAGCGAGCGGCGGGGGCGCAGCACCCTCAGCTCGGCCCCCCAGGCACAAGGGGGTGGGACGACGAGCCTCAGCGAGCGAGCGAGCGACCGAGCAAGGCAGCATGGCGGAGCTCGGCAGTAGAAGGCGGCGGTGCCTCTTCGCCGCGACGGTCCTGCTGTTGGCGGGGAGCGTGGCGTCCTTGCCCGCCAGGAACGGTGAGTGTTCTGTGACGTCATTGGGAGATGTGAGGGTTGGTGTGTGTCGCGAGAGATGTATGACGTCATTGGGAGATGTGATGGTTGATGTGTGTCGCGAGAGATGTATGACGTCATTGGGAGATGTGAGGGTTGGTGTGTGTCGCGAGAGATGTATGACGTCATTGGGAGATGTGACGGTTGATGTGTGTCCCGAGAGATCTGTGACGTCATAAGGAGATGTGACGGTTGATCTGTGCCGAGAGAACAATGGCTTCTTGCAACAAAGTCCTTTCGGCCGGTTAGGTCATCGGGTATCTGATCCCAGGAGACAGCGTCGGGGGAGATCCAGAAAGCCGTCCAGATCTCTCTTGTGGTTCCGTATCTAATCTTCTCTTGTGGTTCCGTATCTAATCTTTTCTTGTGGTTCCATATCTAATCTTCTCTCGTGGTTCCATATTTAATCTTTTCTTGTGGTTCCATATCTAATCTTTTTTCGTGGTTCCACGTCTAATCTTTTCTCGTGTCGCATTATTATTAACGATGAGTCACAAGGCATAAAAAAATCCCCCCCCCCCCCGTTTCTCTTCGAGCGCAAATATTCGCGGATAAGTATCTACTGTGCGATTGAAGTCTCCTCCTCCTCGCAGGAAAAACTGGAACGGACAGTTATGTTTATGTTTTGGCTTTTCTTTTCTTTTCTTTTCTGTAGGATCGGTAGACATTGGGCGGACGAGCGGGTGTATATATGGCGAGAGAGATAGGGGCGGGAGGTGCTTGTGCTGCAAGAATTGCAAATAGCCGCATATTTGTACGTGAGTGGGAGGGAGAGAGAAGAGAAGAGAAGAGAAGAGAAGAGAAGAGAAGAGAAGAGAAGAGAGAAAAGAGAGAGAAAGAGAGAGAGAGAGAGGTAGAGAGGTAGAGACAGAGAGAGTGTATGTGTGTGTGTATGTGTATGTGCGTGCGTGTGCGTCTGTGTGTTTTGTAGGGGAACGTGGATGTTGCCCGGATGAGTGGCACTTGAATGGTCGTTGCCTGACACTCTTGACCGATCACCAGGTTGCCCCACTCACGCCCACACCCGCGCCCACGTTATATGCCCACCATCTTAACCCACGCCCACCGAGCCCACGCTTCACGCCCACGTTGTTCGGCCGCACTCGCGATGCATTTCCCTCTCAGTGTACCTTTTTTATTATCATTATAATTCGCCCGTGTTCGGATCCTATGATGAGGCATCCCCTGTCTTCTCATCTCCTCCTCATCTAGCCATCGCTTTCCCACTCCCCCTACCCCTACCCCTACCCCCTCCTCCCTCGCCTCACCTGTGCGTGCGCTTGCCCCTTTTACCCTTTGATTGCCCACCACCTGCCCCTTTCAGCCCTCGACTATCCTGCCCCTTTCCTTGTATACCTTTTTGACTCCTGGTGACTCTGTCTCTCCCCCAAAACGACTCCTTGGCTGTAACCCCCTACCCCTTCCTCCCCCCCCCTCCCCCCCTGGCTTTCAGATCTTTCTTCTAAGACGCGCTAGAAATTCCTGATTGCCTTTGTCTAAGGGTCTTGTTTATTCTGCTGTTGTTCACTGTAGCTGACATCCCTTAGATTTATTTATTTACTGGCTTTTTTTTTTTTACTTGCACGTGTCTCGGGCCTTATGGCTTCCCGCCTCCTATCCTCCCTAGCCAGTCCTCATGCGTCCCTTCTACTATTCCTGCCTCCCTTCCTTTTTACATCCCCTCTTCTTCCTACCCCCTGCTCCTTCCCTTTTATTTCTCCTCCTCCTCTTCCTCCTATCCCACTCCTTCCCTTTTATTTCTCCTCCTCTTCCTTCCTACCCCGCTCCTTACCTTTTATTTCTCCTCCTCCTCCTCCCTACCCCGCTCCTTCCCTTTTATTTCTCCTCCTCCTCCTCCTACCCCGCTCCATACCTTTTATTTCTCCTCCTCCTCCTACCCCCCCCCCCCCGCTCCTTCCTTTTTATTTCTCCTCCTGCCCCCTTCCCTCTGCTCCTCCTCCCTCCCCCCTCCTCCCCCTACCTTCTCTTGCCCCTCTACCCCTTCACACAAGGTCACCACCTACTGGATAACGACGCCTGGACACCCCCCTCACCCCCTCACCCCCACCCCCTCGTAAAGGAGCCCCGATCGCAGATTAGCCGATAAGATCGCTAAACATTATTTAGGGAACACAATGCTGCTGCCTGCGAGTGCGAGTAGAGGAAAGATGGGTTGTTTGGGTTTTACTGTTTTACTCTCCCCTCTCCTCTCTTCTCCTCTCCTCTCCTCACCCCCTCTTCTCTCTTCTTCTCTCCTCTCCTCTCCTCTCCTCTCCTCTCCTCTCCTCTCACCCCCTCTTCTCTCTTCTTCTCTCCTCTCCTCTCCTCTCCTCTCCTCTCATCCCCTCTTCTCTCTTCTTCTCTCCTCTCCTCTCCTCTCCATCTCTATCTCTTTTCTTTCTTTCTTTCTCTTTCTCAATGTGACCCCCCTCCCCCTCCCCCCATTTGTTTCTCTCCTCGTGGCTGGGTGGCAACGCAACCACGTTCTTTTGTCGCCAACGGGTAGGGTATCTACATGCCCACAGACGTTCATGGGTGTGTGCGCACGTAACGAATTTACTTACTAAGTTCTTCGTAACACTTTCTTTCTTTCTTTCCTTCTTTCTTTTTCTCTCTCTCTCTTTCTCTCTCTCTCTCTCTCTCTCTCTCTCTCTCTCTCTCTCTCTCTCTCTCTCTCTCTCTCTCTCTCTCTCTCTCTCTCTCTCTCTCTCTCTCTCTCTCTCTCAAATGTAAATAGATGTTGCTTCCCGTAAGCGGAGGAAGAGCCGTGGCTAGTGAGGTGGCGAGGGAGGGCGGCAGAGGATGAGTGATGGCCAGAGCTCGGGATGTGAGGCATCGTGTGCTGGGCTCACGGAGGAGGAGGAGGAGGAGGAGGAGGAGGAGGAGGAGGAGGAGGAGGAGGAGGAGGGAAGGAGAGAGGAAGGAGGAGGGAGGATTAGGCAAGAGGAGGAGGAGGAGGAGGACAGTGTTTTCTTTTTTGGGAGAGGGGGAGGGGGGGGGAGGGAGGGGGGGGGAGGGGGGGGGATGGAGGGGAGGGGAGGATTGAGGGGATGGGAAGGGAGGAGGGGGAGGGTGAGGGGAGGATGGAGGGCGGGCCCAGGATAGAGGGATGCAGTTGGCATGAGGGATGGGGGAGGAATGGATAGGGGGGGGGCTGGGAGGAGGTTGGGGGAATTGGGATTGGGAGGAGGAATGGGGGGGGATGATCGGATTTATTGAATGAGGGGGGGAGGAGGAGAGGAATATTGGCGGATGGAGGAGGTGGGGGGGGGGAATGGAGGGGGGAGGGAGTGGGGGAGGGGGAGGAGGGAGGGGGATGGGGATGGGCGCGAGCGGGGAGTGAGGGGGAGGGGAAGGGCGGGGGGGAGGGCGGGGGAGGGCGTAGGGATGGATGGAATGGATTAGGGGGGGGCGATTGGGCGGGGGGGAGGATGGGGGACGGGGATGGATGGGAGGAGGAGGAATGGGATGGAGGAGGGAAATGGGGGGGAATGAAGGGAGGATTGAGGGAGGAGGGGTGGGGATAGGATATGGATGGATGGATTGGGGATTTGGAGGGGCGATGGGGATAGGGAGGGGAAGAGAATGGAGGGGGGGGTGGAGGGTGGGGGGGGAGGAGTGAGGGGGGGGGAGTGGGGGAGCGGGGGGAGCGTTTGGGGGGGGGGAGGGGGGGGGGTATTGGGGGGAGGTGGGGGGTAGGGGAGAGGGGTGGAGGGGAGGAAGGAGGGGGGGGGAGGATGGGGGGGAGGGGGGGGGGGAGGAGGGGGGGGAGGGTGGGGGGGGGGGGGAGGAGGGGGGGAGGAGGAGGTGGGGGGAGGGGGGGAGGTGGAGGAGGGGGGAGGGGGGGGGGAGGATGGGTGGGGGGAGAGGAGGGGAAGGGGGGGGGGGGGAGGAGGGGAGGGGGGAGGGCGAGGGGGAGGGGGGATGGGGTGGGAGAGGGTGGGGGGAGGGAGGGAGGGGGGGATGGAGGGGGGGGGGGAGGAATGGGGGAGGGAGGGAGCGATTGGAGGGGAGGGCGGGGATGGATGGGAATTGGGGGGAGGGGAGGGGATATGGAGGGGAGGGGGGGAGGGGAGGGGGGAGGGGGAGGAGGAGGGGGGGGATGAGGGAATAAGGAGGGGAAGGGCCCGCGGGGGGTGGAAGGGGGGAGGAGGGGTGGGAGTCGAGGATGGGGGGGGGAGGAGGATGGGGGAGGATGGATCGGAGGATTGGGGAGGAGCCGAGGGGAAGGAGGGAGGGTGGGAGGGAAGGGGGAGGGCGAGGGCGGGGGGGAGGATTGGGATAGTAGACGGGGGGGGCGAGGGGATGGGGGAGGGGGGGGAAGGGGAGAGGAAGGGTTGGGAGGAGGAGGGGGTGGAGGAGGATGCGGGGGAGGGGGAATGATGGAGGGGGATTGGAGGAGGAGGGAGGATGGAAGGTGAGGCGGATGGGAGGGGGGGGGGGGGATAGAGGGGAAGGGGGAAGGGATTAAAATGGAGGGGAGATGGAAGGGGATTGGAGAGTGGGGATGAGGGGGGGGGGGGGAGGTGGGATGGGGAGAGGGAGGGGATGGGATGGGATGGGGGCGTGAGGAATTAGGGGGGGATGGCGGGAGGAAGGGGGATGATTAGGGTAAGATGAGGAGGATTGGATGGGAGGGCGAGGAGGGCGACGGGGAGGAGGAGGAGCGAGGGATTCGGGGATTTAGGGGCGGAAATGGACGGATTGGGATTTCGAAGGAGGGGGAGGGGTGAAGGGGAGGGAATGGTAAGGGAGGGTGCGAGGGGGGAGGATGAGGAAGGGGGGAGGGGAGAAGAGGGGGGTAGATTAGGGAGGATTATTGGAGAGGGGGGATGGAATTCTGGATGGGGGGAGTAGGGGAGGATATGGATAGGAAGGGGGATTGGGGGTGGGAGGAGGAGGGAGGAGGATGGAATTTGAGGGGAGGGGGTTGGGAGGAGGGATTCGGGCTGGAGGAAGGGAGGGGGAACGGAGGATGGAGGAGGGAGGGGTGAAGGATGACGGATGGGAGGATGGAGGGTGATAGGGGGAGGGGGAGGGGGGAGGCATGGATGGCTGGAATTCGGGGATGGATGGAGGAGGATTAAAATGAAATTGGAAGGGATGATTGATAGGAAGTTGTGGATTGGAAGAGGAGGGGGAATAGGAGGATTGGGGGATTAGGAAGAGGAGGAGGAGGAGGAGGAAGAGGAGGGGGGAGAAAAATAAGGAATGGAATAGGAGGTGATTGGGGGGATATTAGGAAGCCTGGAGGAGGAGGAGGGTAGGAGTAGAAGTGGAAGAGGAGGGGGAATGGGGGAGGGAAAGGGAGGGAATAGTTGGGAAGAAAAAGGGAAAGGATTGGATTGGGGAGTAGGAGGATTAGGAAGAGGAGGAGGAGTAGGAGTAGGAGTAGGAAGAGGAGGGGGAATAGGAGGATTGGGGGGAGGAGGAGTGGAGGGAGGGGAAGGGTCATCCATCACCCCTTGAACGCGGCATGCAATTTGCACCACATTCGAACTCCGCATGCGACGGCTCTGCCCTCCGTGCCCACCTCCGTGTTAGGCCTCGGCGTTTTCCGACGATGCAGCTGGCGACCGCGCCGGCGACGCTGACGTGTTCGTTTATGTAAGCGGCGCTGATGCGTGGCTACCAGGCTGATGGAGGGCCGCCCGGTCTCCCTTCACGCTCGCCCTTCACGCTCGCCCTTCATGCTCGCCCTCAAGCTTGACACTCCAGAAGTAGCTATTTCTATAAGGTTTAGAGTAAGCCTTTTTCACGCCCATGAGACGACGACGCCGCCGCCGCCACCGCCGCCGCCGCCACCTCCCCGGAGAGTGATACGGCCAAAGCGAAAGCGGATCAATTTGTCAGTTTAGCGGGCAGCTGACGGCGGCCCATTAGGGATAATTTGTCAGATCAGGGCTGGAGCATCAGTTAATTAGTCGGACGAGGATGTTATCCTGGATCAGACTGGGAGAGGTGGAGGAGGAGGAGTGGGAGGAGGAGGAGGAGGAGGAGGGAGAGGAGGTAGCAGTGTGGGGGGGAGGAAGGGCAAGGAAAGCAAAACCAGGAAGCAGAGGAGGAGCAGTGGGAGGAGGAGGCGAGGGGTAGAGCGGAGAAAGAGAAGGAGGTGCGGGAGATAGGAAGGAGGGGGAAGGGTAGAGAGGAGGGGGTGGGAAGGTGGGGGGGAGTGGGAAAGGAGGAGGAGGAGGAGGAGTGGAGGAGGAAGGCTGGAGTGGAAAGGAATCGGAAGGAAGGAGCAACAAAAGAGTGGGACAAGGAGGAGGGAGGAGATAGAGTGG
>NW_028234409.1:36087349-36092349 GCF_977035675.1 Penaeus japonicus
TCTCTCTCTCTCTCTCTCTGCTCCCTCCTTCTCAAAAACAAATATTAAAAAGCTCCGGCGCCCGCGGGTCCATTCGGATTGAATGAGCGTTTAGAAAAATAAATAAATAAATAAATACATAAAGAATAGATAAATATATATATGTATTTATAACCGCGGGTGTGTACCGAGGGAACATTTACCAACATGCAATTGGCAAAAGCTTTTACATTGTAGGTGATCTGTGTGTGTGGCATGTGGGGGGGAGGGGTAGAGGGGGGGAGAGTGATTGAGAAGTAGATAGTCTGCAAAGTGCTTGGTGTAATGTGTGTGTGTGTGCATGTATGCATGTGTTTGTGTGCATGTGTGTTTGCGTGCGTCTGTTGCCTTTTTTTATAATTCTTGACATGTTGCGTTAAATTGTATCGTACTCGACGTTTCTCCTGTTTTTATGACGGTCTTTATGAACCGTTTTCTTGGTTTCTGTTTTCTGGCACTGACAAAAAGCATATGAATATTAATTATTTAGTTTTGTTTATTAATCTTCGCTTCACATTTCCACGTGGGATATATATGATATACTCTTGGGGCACCGCACGCCGCGTTTCGTTGACTCCGCCGCCATTAATTTAGATTTTATTTTGCTGGACATGTAATTATATCGAGCCTTTCAGTCGGCTGGAGTTGAAGGGCAGTAAAAAAAAGAGGAAAAAAAGGTGTCATCCTCTCATCCTCTCCGGCAGTTGATTGATGAAGGACCCCGAAAGGCGGCATCTCGGCACCGCAACCTAATTCCCAGTCGCCCCAAGCCGATCACGCCCTCGGAGAACCTTCTCGATAATTCCCAGGCGGAGCGCTAATCCTCTCTTCCCAAAGTTAACCCGATCCTAATCCCCCCCGAGTGAAAATCAGGAGGCCTGAGGTCGTGGAAAGAGGTTCGAATCCCCCTCTTTGCCCTTAAATCTCGTCCAAACAGCGATTCGAGCGCTTTTAACCGCGGGATTCGGTTCTCGGTGGCGGCGGCTCGGCGACGCTCACTTGTTTCGCCGCTCGCGCGATAACGTTTCTTTCTTCTTCTTCTTTTTTCTTGAGTTGGCCGGTATTTTTATGGATCCGGTATTTGTTTTGCTTGCTCAGAAAGGACAAAGGAGATGTAATTTAGATGTGTGTGTGTGTTGTGTGTGTGTGTGTTTGTGTGTGTGTGTGCCTTTGTTAATTCCGTAACGGATTATGTGAGACTCTTGGGTTTGTTAAGGAGACAGGAAGATGTGGAGAAAGTTATGGCGATGCGTTTTTTTTCTTTAAGCCGTTGTCGTTCAGATATTGATGCCGTTTGTTAATGGTGATGATGGTTCATGGAGTATGCTAATTGAGCTACCATCTTATTTTTTGTTAGTCATCGTTAAAACATAGCAAAGGCGCCGTTATTTAACGGTTACATCATACAACCATACGTCGTCCAGGTTGTTGTTGGATGTTTTCGACAGTGAAACTTGCTTCTGTTTTTGTTTTACAAGATTATTGTGGCTTTGCTGAAGTGTTTGACACCTTAGTTCCCTCTCCCCCTCTCCCCTCCACCTCTTCCCCCCTCCCCCTCCTCCTCCTCCAGCGGGCAATTCACAGGACGTCAGAGCGACACCTCCGGCCCACACGAGTGCCTACCGCGACCGCAGTGTCTGTCCCTTAACTGCGGTCCCAGACCCTTGTTTACGCCAGATAACCGCGTGGCTTCATGTGGCCGTCATCTGGCGGGTCCCTCCGCTTGCCCTCCGCTTGCCCTCCGCTCCCCGTCTTTCCCTTCTCTCCTCGTTTTTCCCTCCTCTCCTCGTTTTTCCCTCCTTTTCCCGTCTTGCCCTCCTTTTCCCGTCTTGCCCTCCTTTTCCCGTTTTTCCCTCCGCTCCCCGTCTTTCCCTCCTCTCCTCGTCTTTCCCTCTTCTCCTCGTCTTTCCCTCCTCTTGCTCACGCTTTCTTCTCTTTTCCTTTTATACTCCCGTATTCATCACACTATTCTGGGAGTCTCTGCGGTCCCCAGATGTCGCCAAATCATAAAAGTAATATAGATTATATGATAGACAGATGGACAGTATGTATATATATATATATATATATATATATATATATATATATATATATATATATATATATATATATATATGACAGTGAAGGCATGAAGCTTAGTCTATAACGAATGTCCCAGATGTCGCCAAATCATGAAGTAATATAGATTATATGACAGACAAATGAACAATATATATATATATATATATATATATATATATATATATATATATATATATATATATATATATATACACACACATACATATATATATGACAGTGAAGACATTTAAGCATCGTCTACGGTGAATGTCGCAGCCTCAGTCACACGGCGAATGAAATCCGTTTTTGGAGGAAGTCATCGTCGGGGCGAATCTCGGCCGTGTTGTCCCCCGTCCTCCTCCTCCTCCTCCTCCTCCTCCTCCAAGGTCAGAAAGTGGACACCGAACTAACTGATCAAAACAAAAGCGAAATCCTATCTTTTTTTTGCCCTGAGGGCGTCGCGTTGTCTCCCCTGTGGCGCGGAGGGGGCAGCGGCGGTCAAGGTCATCTCGAATGGCACTGGATGGCATTACCCTCCCCCCTCCCCCTTCTCTCCTCTCCTCACGAGCAGCCTTCTACTTTTTTGGTTTTCAGTTTTCTTTTCCTAGTATTTTATATTTTTTTCCTTTCCCCCCCCTCTCATCGTCTCCTCTTTCCCCTTCTTTAATTCCCCCATTTCTCTTCCCCCTCTCTTTCATTTTCACTCTTCTCTTCCCCTCTCTTTCATTCTCACTCTTTTCCTCCCCTCCCTTTCTTCGTCTCGCCCTCTTTTCTTCTCCTTCTCTACCGCTCTTCTCCTCAGCCCCTTCGACTCCTGCTGAGTGTGTGTGTGGTGGGGTCAGGTCAGGCAGGGGTCCACGAGAGGCCACCAGGGGGTCACCATCCCCCTCGTGACCCCCTCAGTGACTCGCGGTTCGGCCCGGCCTCGGCTTGACGTCGCGGTGTCGTTTAGCTCGGTAATAGTGGGAACGTCAAGCTCGTTAGCGGCGGAGGTCGAGGAAACGCGGCCGGCCGGGCGGCGGTGCTGTGATGGCGGTCTTGAGTGCGAAACTCTGATGCAGTCGTATGGTTCTTTATTTTTGGTGTCAGATTACTTTTTGTGATTTTATGTTATGTATAAAAAAGAGAGAAAAAAAAATATAAATATGATTGAGCGCTTGTGGCATTATTCGTTTTTTTTATGGCCTGGATGCCAGCGTCCACATAAAGTCTTCCCCTCCACCCCCACCACCTCCCCCACCTCCCCCACCTCCCCCACCTCCCCTCCCTGTCTCTCTATACGGTGTGCAGCTCGACCCCGATCTGACTCCGTTGCTAGACTATGACCCTTGGTTGCTTTCAAGAGAATCGTAAGTGCTCCGGCGGCAGACATGTGGGTGTGATCGAGGGGCCGGCTCAGGTGTTGCAGTTCGCTTTATTGCCTGCCACGCGGATACCTGTTGGCACTCCCTAGCCGATGATGGTGCCCCTGAATGGTGCCTCTGGATGGTGCCTCTCTTGTCGCTCTAGGGGGTGTTTGAGGGCTGCATTAATTTAGGATGATGGATAGAAATGAGGTTTGTAGTTATCACGAAAAGATGGATGCGGTAGCCCGTGTATGATAATAATGGCATAGTTAAGAAACTCGTTATAGTTATTATCTGTTTCTTTTGTGGGTTCTTTTTCCTTTGACTTCCTGGCATGGGAGGGAGGGAGAGAATGCCTCGTGACGGAGAGGCTTGTCGAATGTCAACCGCGCGAAGGAAAGTGTCTCGACAAAAGGCACTCTAGGCAGCAAGGGGGAGAGGGTCACGAGGAGGAGGAGGAGGAGACTCACTACCTCACAGCGCAGTCGATGTGTGTGTTTGATGGGTATTGGTAGTGAGGGGGGTGGGGTAGGAGGGGGGGGCGGGGGCGGGGGCGGGGGGTTTATGTGGCCTCTCCCACGCTGATGTTTACTGAGTTAGGCATGTTTAATCCCTGGTCAGTCCTACAGACTCTTCGCGGGCCGTAACCTAATCTCGAGGGCATACTGACATGGTGACGTTCTCGCTTTGACCTGAATTATCACTGCCTTGAAACGAAGGAGGAGGGAGGGTCTGAGGTGGTTTTGGTTTCAGATGAGAAGCATTTTAGAAAACTGATTTTGGATGAGACGGGAGATCTGTTGGCGAATACCTTTTTTTATTAATTTCAGTGTAAAAAGATCACAAACCATGTGGGTGGAGTCTGGTAATGGTTATGATGCTGTTGGCAGTTATGTTTACGAGTAATCAAACGCTTGCCGGCCGGCGCTGGATCGACTGTGCTGACTGGGCCAAACATCAGCTGTGGTTGGCGCTGACGGGTGGACAGTCACTTTTTCTATGGGCGGGGGAGACGGGCGGCGGGGACGGGCGGGGCGGCCTCCAGATGGCAGCCACATGTGCAGGGGCCGCCGGAAACATCCCGCGCATTTTTTCCCGTGTCGCCCCATACACGCCGTGCATGGCGGGGGGATTTCAAAAGCGTCTAGGGCTGCAGTCGCCGGGATTAATTTTGCTTGATTTGCCGAACTTATTGCAAGACGCGCTGCAATAAGCTGTCGAATTATTACATTGTGACGTTGCACGAGATGACAGGCAGTGGGAGAAGGTTGAAGAGAAAGGTATGCGTCTGACATGCACGAGCGTGCGACGAGGCGCCCACAACCGGTCAGGGAGCGCGGCGCGCCGCTCCTTTACATTGCAAATCAGTCCAACTTGACCTCCAATCACGGCCCGGGGTGGACAGCAGAGGGCTGTGATTGGCCGGACATTTCTTCGGGGCATTCCGTGCGATTGGTGGAGACCGCAGCGACAAAGGCCAATCACAACTCGTTAGCGAGAGTGATGGATGAGCCGCCACGTCGCGGCGTGCCGATGTCCGACGCGAGGCCCGCCGCGATCCCCGCCGATGGTCTC
>NW_028234409.1:36097349-36104849 GCF_977035675.1 Penaeus japonicus
GTGTATGGGTTCTTACTAATCTTGCCCCCTCTATTTCTCGTCCCTACCCTTAGAGCACATCAATTCCCGGCCAATTTTCACCGGGAAACTGCAAAACATAACAGCAATACGCGGCAGCACCGTGCAATTGAAGGTGGAATTGCATTTAGAGAACACGCTCAATCCTTACATAGTGTGGCGTAAGGATTTGCCCTTCTCAGGCGAGGATGTAAATTGGGATTCCGGCGAAATCAATGTGGGCGAGAAAATACTCAAAGCTGCCATAGATGGCCAGGTCAGATTGCATTGCCATTGCAAGGAAGCGTGTGTGAACAACCTAGAATCATTGACCCTAACACGTGTAGATTGATATTTGTGGTCCCCCCCCCCGTGGGTGGTGATGCATGCGTGTCCCCCCCCCCAAAAAAAAAAAAAAAAAAACTACAGTCAGATGCAAAAGTAAAGAATATATTTGTTAAGAATGTGCTGCTTCATTACATAAATGGACATTTAATTAACTTTGCTTTGACCGATAGAAATTACCGTGTGTTTAATGCATTCTAGTATGATATGTCTGCATACATTTTTTTTTAATGTATTTAAAAGCAAGATTAATTTCAGTGTTGATTCGATAGTTCAGTCCAGTGACCAATTGTTTGGTGTTTTTATTGCACGTATTTCCCCTCGTTTCAATGTTGCAGACGGAGAATTGTGTATAAGAAATAATCTGCATGTCTGTTATTTTTTGGCACGTACTGAGACATGTATATATATATATATATATATATATATATATATATATATATATATATATATATATATATATATATATATATATATATATATTATATATATGCATATTAACAAATAATGTACTCACTAATTTAGAGAGAAACGAGCATGACTATTAACTGCCTCGTGTTTATGCTTGCTGGTTATCGTCAGTCTTAATGCATGTTTTAGTCCCGCATCCTTTTACACTGTGTATGTGATTCCCAACAAGACTTGAGTTCTTGGGAAATGTGTATGGTACACTTCTGGTACACTTTCTGTTGAGAATGTGATGACGGTGCGTTTGGTGAAACCCAGCATGATGGTTTCACTTGACTAACTTTTATCAGAATGGCTAATGTTTATTTGTTTATACCTATGTTTTATATAACTTGTCAATTTATGCCTCTACATAATGTTTGATTCATATACTGCCTTAGCGAGAAAGAAAGAAAAAAAAACAGTTTAGTTTTCTCACAGCCATTGTAAATATAAATATAAATATAAAGGAGGGCCTTGTATATACCATGTCCAAATCCGCAAACAAAATTAACTTGAGCTCCACCTCGCAGGAGGGCGAGAACATCACAAGCACAGAAGACCCTCAGGTGGTTGAGCTGACCAACGTGACCGAGAAGGATGCCGGTTGGTACACCTGCATCGCCGCCAACAGCCTGGGCACCTCGTCGTCAACGGCATATCTCAACGTGATCGATGGTAAGCGGTCGGCGAGTCGGTCGGCGGGTCGGTGGGCGGGGCCTGGCGGGTCACGTGCTCTCTCGGGAGTTTCGTGTTTGTATTCACAATATGCACACACACCAGTGCACACGTACACCTGTACATGTATGCGCGCACGCAAGCACACACACGCAAATACACACACACACACACTTGTGTGTGTGTGTTGTGTGTGTATGTATATATATATAGATAGATAGATATATAGATAGATAGATAGATAGATATAAATGGATAGACAGTTATATTTCTTTTCCTATTTTTTCCACTGTGGAATCGACTATTCTCCTCTCATTGTAATATTCTTCTTGTTGATAGCTTTTCATGTCCGACTGTCATACTAACACGATGCTTGACAAGAGCAGCGAGTTTTATGAAAATGATGAATAAACGCACAATCCAGTCACTTGCAAATCAACTAAACAAACACTGGTCGTTGCCTCTTGCTATCGGGTTTGACAAAGGTCAGCGAGAATTCACCGTGATGCTTAGCTCACGGCATTGCAATCTCATCATTCATATTGCTCTGTTGATGGCGGCGGCGGCGGCGGTTCTTCTTCTTCTTCACAAGTCGTGTTGCTTTTCAGCGGAGCCCATCCTCGTCGATGCTCAGTCGAACGTGGTGCCCATTCTGGCGGCCGTGTTCGTTGTGGCCCTGGCCGGCGTGGGGCTCATCCTCTCGTGCTTCTGCAAGAAGTGGAAGAAGGAGAAGCGCCGGGCCAAGGAGCTGGAGAGGGCCAAGGAAGTCATCACGCAGCAGTGGATCAAGAAGGTAGGGGCGCTCGGCCGGCTCTGGTTTAGGCTCTTGGCGAGAGCCGTGAGGGCTGATCCTGTGGGATATATATATATATTTTTTTTTATGATTATTTCTATTATTGTTATTTTATTTTATTTCTTTATTATTATTATTATTTTTTTTATTATAATAATTATTATAATTTTATTTTATTTCATGTTTTTATTTTATTATTTTATTATTATTATTATTATTATTATTATTATTATTATTATTATTATTAATATTATTATTACTATTATTATTACTATTATTATTATTATTACTATTACTATTACTGTTACTATTGCCTTGCTCGCTCGACTCGGGCACTCACCGAACGTTGCTCCGCGCAGGTCATCGTCGAGCGGCAGAATTCCGACGCCTCGCAGGAGCCTCTGATCGTGCCGACCATCAAGATCGAGCGCTGTCAGTCCAACTCGCACAACGGCTCGGAAAACACCAGGATCTCCGAGTACGAGCTGCCCCTCGACATCCTGTGGGAGTTGCCGCGCTCGAAGCTCATCATGGGCGAGTCCCTCGGCGAAGGCGCCTTCGGGAAGGTCGTGAAGGCTGAGGTGCAGGGCATCAACAGGCCCGACCTCATTACAACGGTTGCTGTCAAGATGCTGAAGGGTAGGTGGCGCCAGGGGTTGGCTGGTGTTGCTCTCCTAGGCGGCGGTTTTGCTGTGATCCTAACTACATATTTGATTGTTTCCATTAAAATAATTATATTTATAGAGAGATATTAGATGAGGCTGTCGTTTGTGTATGTTTTTTCTACATATACAAGAGTACATACATGTCAGACACTAATAAAAGCCATTGTTCCTTCTTCCGACAGAGGGACACACAGACGCAGAACTCATGGACCTTGTCTCAGAAATGGAGATGATGAAAATGATCGGCACGCACATAAACATCATCAATCTGCTGGGATGCTGCACCCAAGATGGCCCTCTGTACGTGGTCGTTGAATACGCGGCGCACGGAAACTTGAGGGATTATCTGCGGAACAAGCGCCCATCCTCAGGCTACGAAAGGGCCATTGGCCAGGAGACGAACGCGCTCACAGAGAGAGATCTGGTCAGCTTCTCCTACCAGGTGGCTCGCGGAATGGAGTACCTCGCCTCTAAAAAGGTAGGGCAGGTTGCGATGTCCAGTGGGTGTCTCCCTGGGTGGGCATCTTTTCTTTGCATCTTTCCCCTTCAGTCCATTCTTTGCGTTACCTCCTGTTGTCTCTCTCTCTGACGATCTCTGTCGCATAGGGATGCATGCCCGCCCGATGCGCTGTCCGTGTGTGATGCTTCTTAATAAATAGCTTTCAATCCTCCCTTTTTCCCCCCCAGTGCATTCACCGTGACCTCGCCGCGCGGAATGTTCTAGTCAGTAAGGACGGGATCATGAAAATAGCCGATTTCGGTCTTGCCAGAGATATTCACAGCCAAGACTATTATCGAAAGACGAGCGAGGGCCGCCTGCCAGTCAAGTGGATGGCACCCGAGGCTCTCTTCCACAGAATGTACACTTCGCAGTCAGATGTGTAAGTTTTTCCTTCTTGTTCCTTTGTCGCCTTCCTCGTGAAAGAAAACATGATAAAAGTTTCCTTCGTATTCTTTCTCTTCCTCCTGATGGAATAAAAGAAACTAATGGCATATATACACTGATAATGAGAGAGATTCTTCGAGTATAGTGAGATAACCCACTGTTGACAAATGCCCTTCTTTTATTATAGTATTCCTGTCCTAATCATTCCCCCCCCCCCCCTTTTTTTTTTACTGATCAGGTGGGCATTCGGAATTCTCTTGTGGGAGATCATGACCCTGGGTGGGACTCCATACCCCTCGGTGCCCTCCGTCGAGAAGCTCTTCCAGTTGCTCCGGGAAGGGCACAGAATGGAGAAGCCCTCAAACTGCTCGCTCGAAATGTGAGTCTTGTGGAATTTTGTATTGTAATTTCTCCAAACTTGATAGGTGGTCCTTTTTATTAAAGAAGTAGTAGTTGTCATTTCCCCTTTCGAGAGGAAAAGAAAAAAAAAATAGATCAAACCAGTAATATATATATATATATGTATATATATATATATATATATATATATATTTATATATATACATATATATATACATATATATATACATATATATATACATATATATATATATATATATATATATATATATTATATATATATATATATATATATGAATGACACGCGTTCATTTCGACGATTTTCATTTTCTTTCTCTATCGCAGCTACACGATCATGCGTGAGTGTTGGCGGTACCAGCCAACGCAGCGCCCGACCTTCAAGGAGCTCGTGGAAGATCTGGACCGCATTCTCACCTTATCGTCGACGGAGGTTAGTCTTTCCCGCCATTATGGTCTTCTGTGATTGACTGGTTCGCTTCTTAGAGGTTGCCGTGCAGTTTGAAATACTTGGGTACTGTTTTCTTGCTGTTTGTTTGTTTTGTTTGATGGTTTGTTAGGCGGTGAGATTTTGTCGAAGATTTCGTTTCTCATTGTGATTTTTTTCTTTTTCTCTCCCCTTCCCCTTCCCTTCCTCCCCTCCCCCCTGCAGGATTACATAGACTTCTCGACGCCCCAGCTGGACACCCCCCCGAACAGCTGCGACTCTTCACACACTTCAGACGTCCTCACTCCTCGCTGAAGCTCCTCACTTAGCAGTCTTCTGGAACCGGTTACTCACTGTTCCGAGAGAGAGAGAACATTGAGCTAGGTATTGCGGGGGAAGCTTTGCAATTGCAGTGGCCGCACGAGGAAATACCTAACAGTGGTACCGGGAAATCTCCAATGCTCTGCTAAGCAAGCGTAGGCCAGGTGGAGATCACAAAGAAAGTAACTCTATTTTCTTAAAAATTCCTCGGCTAGTCTTCGGGTGACTCTGTAAGTAGTAGACAGTGACAGTGCCTCTTCGTCAGTGCAGGAATGGACGAAATGAGAGAGAAAGAGAAGGAAATGAAAGAGAAAAAAAGAAGAAAAAGGTGATTTGAATTGACGCTAGCGCTTTGCGAGTGTGAAGTGAGACAGACATTGCAAAGGACCATACAGACTGGCACGAAACGAAACGAAGGAAAACGCTTCGTGTCGTAAGTCATGGGTCAGTCACAAAAGGTGCGGTACGACTGCGAAGACAGGCAGCAGGAAAAACGAGTGTTGAATTAACCGGAGGAGGAAGGCCTGGGGCTACCTCACTCAGCCTGTCGTGTGCCTACAGAGTTGACCTGAAGTTATGGGGTGCTATTTATCCAAGTCATATATATGTATAGTATATATATATTGTAGCTCTATGTAATGTAATCCAAAAAAAACAAACAGATATCTTCAACGTGTTTATGTACTTGCGAATTACATCAAGGATTTTTTTTTTTAATGCAGGGATAGCAAGTTTGAGTAGTGAATTTGAAGGATTTTATTTTTATCAATATTTATGATCCATAAGATTTATGTATGGAGTTATATATATACACACAAGTATGTTTCAACTTTCTGTTGTCTGTTAATTAAGTTCAGTACACAAGTTATACTCTAGTACTGGTAGTTAAATGTACTATTGTTTTAAATAGTAAAGGTGCCATATCCACTGCAGATCTTAAAGTTGACGAATATGTTTGCAGTTGCAGCCATGTTAATTTGCAGTATGTCGTAAATCTAGCTACCGTTTTTGGGAAAAAAAGGAGAAAGAGAAGAGAGAAGAGAGAGAGAGAGAGACTAGGAAGTGTGTGCCATGGAGATAGATAGATAGATAGTCTGTAACACTTAGTCAACTGGTTTACTCACTTGGAGAGATGTAAGTGCATTCTCAGGGGTCAATCAGGCTTAAGGAGTGATAGGAGGAAGGTGCCGGTCCGAGTTTTTATGTGGCTTCAGCTTCATACAAGCTTTGCTTCAAACAGATTTAGTTGATCTCGTGTCGTGTCTCGTAGGGGGAGGGGGGAGGACGTCACCGAGGTGGGGGTTAGGGGGTGGGGAAGGGGAAGGGGATTGGCAGACCTGGCAATGGGCCTGCACTTTTTTTTAAGAGTTTAGTAAAGAAGTGGAATCACTTTTTTGATAGGGTACCTGAGGGCTCAGCGCGCGCGTGTGTGTGTGTGTGTGTACAGTTGTTGTCAGATTTGCATCGTGTATCGACTCCTGCAGATGATTATGCCGGAGAGAGAGAGAGAAAGAGAGAGAGAAAAGGAGGTATTCAGATAATTCAGCCATTATTTTTTTTTTCCTTCATGGATCCACCTCATAGATTTTTTTTTTTTTAGATGTATTTATTTACACCCAATTCCAAAGTCATATATACACAATCTGGAAAATTCGAAATAGCTTAATGGAAGCTATAGTATATATAATAAATAGGAAGGCGTGTTCATTCGGAGACCACAGAACTTAACGACGAAAATGAAAATCTCGACTTTTCCGCAATTCTGACGATGGTCAATGGTTGCTGCAAAGGTGAGAGAGAGAGAGGGAGGTAGGGGGGTCAGGGGTCTGGTGTCTGGGGTCTGGGGTCTGGGGGGGGGTGTCTGTGGCAGAGATGCAATATTTTTTTTCTGCGAACACACTGGCCAGACATAGGAGATTCATAGGTGTTATGAACCAATCTATTTTCATAATTCTTACGGTGAACTAGTTGAGTTTCAGTGAATGTACAAATTGAGGAGAGGTCTCGTCTCCCAAGTATGCTTTGTAGGATTGCTCGAGCTCTCTCGTATGTTGCAAAAATTGGGTTGAAGAGTCGAATTGGAGGTGTTTTTGTTGAAATGCAGTCTAAATCAGTAAAGGGTAAAAAAAATAAAAAAAAAAGAATGTTCTGATATGGTGCTATTAGTATTTAATTTTACTGGATGAGAAAAATAAATATTTTACTGGAAAAAAACAGATTTGATGGGCCAAAGAGGGAAGAAAAAATGCTATTTCATTGGGCAGCAGAATACTTAATGGAGCATTGATAAGGAATGACCATAATTTTGATGATTTAATTCAGTCATACTGCATTTTCCTTCTTTTTTCTTCATGGAGAAAAATATCCGATTTATGAATTCATAACAAAACCTCAATTTTTCGGGGTGGAAAGAAAGAGCCATAGTGTGTAAAACATATTAGTGTAAATAGCTAATGTATTATAGTACCAAGAGTTATATCTGAAATATTTAGTTCTTACAATTTTTTTTCTGCAGAAGTGAACTGTACCTTATTATTCTAGTTATTATTATTTTTATTTTTTT
>NW_028234409.1:36122349-36132349 GCF_977035675.1 Penaeus japonicus
GGCAAGACTCCTTCACAGAATGAAAATCCTGATGGTAAGGGTAGATATTCAGATATCTATTTTGATTTACATTGTTGTACTGTGTTTGATGTCATTATACAAGCATATGACCGTAATTGCAAAGACTTATTTCATTTTAAAATTTGAGACTTTTTTTCAGATATGACTGAACACAAGAGGGTCTTTGCCACTCTCATTGCCCGTAATGCAAAGGATATAGATGTACTGATTGAGAGTCTTCCGTCTGAAGACTCTTCAGCAGAACTCCAGGTAAAGAAGGACATGCAAATAAGAACTTTTAAATTACTTACTAAGTTTATAAATTTGTAGTATAGCCTTACATATTGGGTTCTGGTTTCAGACTGAACTTGGATATTTATGGAGATTTTTATTTATTGATTGAGGTACTTTAGAACTCAGTGTCCAAGATCATTATAGGATATTTGGAGTAAATTTTAATTGTTGATTGATATAATTTTAACAATTTACAGACAGCCAACATGAGGTTGCTAGAGCAGGAAGGTGAAGAAGCAGCTATGAAGCTCCAGCGAGGCATTGATCGAGGAGACAAATTACTCGAGGAGATCAACAGGGCTCTCAGTGAAATTGCCAACACTCAGTTAGCCATCAATCGCATCACAGACGCTTCACAGGGTGATGCAATTAAGATATGAGTCTTTTGGCATTAGATATTAAGATTTTAAGATGCCTTCCAAACTTAGCAGGTGCCTTGATGAAGTTTGCCACAAAAATAGATTGGTATTGCTGAGGAAGCAAGTTTTAATCAAATTTCCAATACCTACTTAGCTATCACTTGCATCACAGATGCTTCAAAGGTATTAGCTAATTATAAAGATATGAGTCTTATGGTGTTAGATTTTGAGAAGATACCATTTTATACATATAAAGAAGTGATCCATATTTGGCAGGTACAACTTTCTGTCTAGGACAATATGCTTCTACAAGTTCCCCTTTTGAAATTTCTAATTCAGAATTAAAATGAGATTTGGGGCCATAAGCTTTGTAAAGGTTTGCCACAAAAATAGACCAGCATTGACTAATGGAACAGATTAGGTGAAATTGCCAAGACCCAGTTAGCCATCCCAAAAGTATCACAGTTAACCCATTGATAGCGGATGGCATGATTTGCTGTCAAGGCAGCATCAGTCGGATGGCACCGTGCCATACAACATAAACCCGCCACATAACTTTATACACATTTTATAAAAAAAAACAGACCAATGGGATAAGAATCTTTTGAAACAAAGTTTTTTTTTAAGATTTTTTTTTTCTTTAAAAGCCAGGAAGCCATATAAACTTGGCAGGTACACCTTTCCTTCTAGGGTATTGCTTCTAATTCAGAATGAAACCAAGCCTTTTCAAGCAAGTCTGTTAGAATTAGCCATAAAGATAGAGAGAAAAAATAATGCTATAGTGTAGATAATGAAATATTCTGTTTTTCAGTGAACAGTTGCATATATGTATGACAATCACTGTCACTAACATAAAGTATGTTTCTTTATTTGTTAATATGTATTTTTTCTTGATAAAAAAAATACATTGGTATGAAGATCGCATGGCCTCAAGACTCTTTGCAAACTGAATCTGTTTTATGGAAAAAGGTGATCCATTTTGACTTACTTTGTTTACAGCTTTGAAAAAACAAAAACAGAAGTGGAATTCACTTTGCAACTGGTGAGAAAATGACTGAAATCAGAAATACATCTACAATTTCTTTTACATCACTGAATTTTCAAGTACATTTACATTTGTAATTTGATGAAACAGTAGTAGTTAAATACATGACACACCCTGGTTATATTGTTAGGTTCTTGAAGCTATTTTGTTAGTTAAATAATAGGATTACCCAAAGATAAGGAAAATAGGATAAAGGGAAAGTTCTATTATGAATTTAGTATTACAGAAATAGATGATTATATAAGACAGCTAGTTTCTTCAACCTCTTCTCTCCTGTGTGCAGTTTATATAAGCCAGATATTGGAAATACTTCACTGAAAATCATTATTTTTAATTTGCATTCTTGATATGCTGGGTATATTCTCATAAAAGCCTAGAACAATCATACTGTCTGTACTTACGAAGCTCATTATTTTCATTCCCTTGTTTGCTTCATGTCATATATATTCTGGCTTATTTGTAGTTTTGGAGTCTGCTGTATATGATGATAAGTTATACTGCAAGGAGCTAGGAAGATCATTATTGGTGTTTTTTTTAGTTGAGATAAAATTACAGATATGAATAAAAACATATAAGTATTAAGGGTAACAAAACAAAATGTTTAAGAGATGCTGCAAACAAAGCTTTGTAATTGTTTGTTATCTTGGATGCTTGATTCAATGTTAATTTTACTGACTATTTCATGTTATCCCTCAACATGGCAAAGGACTGGTTGTGTTTCAGTGTTAAATTGATACATGGTAAAGAGTTATGTTAAATGTTACTCTATTTTCATGTTAACTTTCTGACATGATCTTAACCGTTTTTATGTATAGCAGTTATATTTTTATAGTTATGATTGTTATTTGTACTTCCCGTGGAAAAATAAATATACGACAGTCCCAAAAGATGGAAGAAACTGATTAGAACTTCAAAGATATTCCACTGTAATGTTACTATATATTGGTGTTCAAGGAGAATTCAAGTGCCAAAATATGCATAGAAACTTATGAGCTGGGTTTCTTTATCAATAAAACTAAGTAACATTTAATATCCGTACAGTGTTTGAGATTTGTATTTGAAGAAGATTTGCAATTGAGGTTGTCGGGAGAAAAGGTTTCATTATATGCAAGTAGGTTTTCCTTCATTTCTTTAATGTTTGATGAGGATTTTCCATATTTGCATTTTATTGCTTTTGTGAATACATTATGAATTACTGTATTCAGGACCATGACGTCCGATACGACATGTTCAGTATCTTTAAGGTGTACGTTTTCATCCTTATTACTCTGTTACTCTCTCTCGTATGCAATCACAGGAAGATACTGAATTTTGTAAACACATGCATATTGGAATAATAGTTGTATTAATGCCCTATTCTCAGATTATACTTGATAAAAAAAAATTAAGTATTTGATATAGACATAACATATATAAGTGTTTTTTTCTCTCTCTCTCTCTCTCTCTCTCTCTCTCTCTCTCTCTCTCTCTCTCTCTCTCTCTCTCTCTCTCTCTCTCCCCCTCTCTCTCTCTCTCTCTCTCTCTCCTCTCTCTCTCTCTCTCTCTCTCTCTCTCTCTCTCTCTCTCTCTCTCTCTCTCTCTCTCCCTCTCTCTCTCTCCCTCCCTCTCTCCCTCCTCCCCCTCTCCCTCCCTCCCTCCCTCCCTCTCCCCCTCCCTCCTCCCTCTCCCTCTCCCTCTCCCTCTCCCTCTCCCTCTCCCTCTCCCTCTCCCTCTCCCTCTCCCTCTCCCTCCTCTCCCTCTCCCTCTCCCTCTCCCTCCCTCCTCTCCCTCTCCCTCTCCCTCTCCCTCTCCCTCCCTCCCCTCCCCCTCCTCCCTCTCCCCTCCCCCTCCCTCCCTCTCCCTCTCTCTCTCTCCCTCTCCCTCTCCCTCTCCCTCTCCCTCTCCCTCTCCCTCCCTCCTCTCTCTCTCTCTCTCTCCCCCTCCCTCTCCCAGGATTCAACTACTAATAACTAACTAAAAAGATGGTCTCCACCCTACAAGTGGGCTCCTGGTCATCAGAGGCTATCTACAACAGACTTCTCAGGTAGCCGTGACCATGTTACAACAAACACTTTTAATTTCATTGGCCGGCACAGTAACTCTCATAGGCGCTAAGCAATGTCCCCAGTAAACACATAACATATACTATATGAGAAATAGTGTAAGCCGGAGAGAAAAGACATAGACGCTCTCTTGTCACGTACTTCATTGGTGGCACGATAAATACACTTGCCTCTAGCCGGAGGCTGGAGGTCAGAGCTGTGTGGTCTGCTGCTCTGTTCTGATCACTGCCAGTTCTCTTTTCTCTGTATCTGAGGCTGTCCCTCTGTCTGTCGTTGCTTATATAACTCTTGGGTTACTTTCTCTGCCTGGGGGTTTCCGGCTAGCAAATACAGCTGCATCCCAGAACCAGGTGCAATTGCGGTTGTGTTGAATTTACCATGCACCCGGACGTTGTACAACCCAACCACCGTTCTCCCTTGATGGAAACATGCACCAACACCACAAAGTGTATATGCAGGGGGGAGGAGGTGACATGTTATGCACTAAATGAGCGGGAGCATTTTTTCAACAGGTTGGGTGGGTGACATCTTATACATTAATTGAGCGAGAGCATGTCTCGACCGCTGGAAGGTGAGGGGTGCGTTTTGCACGGTTTACCGACGGGTTCTCAACAGCAGGAGAAGCAGATTGAGCAACATGCTTGCACCTTGCACGGCTTCTTTACCAAGAGACGGATCCACATTGATTGCACATTGCATAGCTTCTTTAGCGCCGTGCTCGCTTCTTGCACGGCTCCCTGAACAACAAACAACAACGCGAAACCCCTTGTGTGATTTTAATAGCACTGTGCAAATGCCAAGAGAACATGAATGAGAGGAATCAAAACAATGTAATAAGTGAAAGTTCTATAGATGCGGGGTTGCAAGATACATAAAAAAATACGTATAGCAAATAGTTAAGGGCAGCACCTCTGACTTGGAGGAGAAGACATAAACGCCATCTTCTCGCTGTGCTTTGCTTTATTGTGGTGGCCAAAAACTACACTTGCCTCCAGCCAAAGGTTGGAGGTCAGAGCTGTGTCACACAAACACACACACACACACACACACACACACACACACACACACACACACACACACACACACACACACACACACACACACACACACACACACACACACACACACACACACACACACACACACACACACACACACACACACACACACACACACACACATATAGATATACATATACATACGCAAATTATATTCAAATAATAGCAATGACAGAAAATACAAATATAAATGGGTATGGCAAGGTCTGTCTCTCTCTGTCTCTCTCTCTCTCTCTCTCTCTCTCTCTCTCTCTCTCTCTCTCTCTCTCTCTCTCTCTGTCTCTCTCTCTCTCTTTCTTTTCTAAATGATAATAGTTGGAAATTAAGTATCAATAATAAATGGCCTAAAAGTTTTGATGACGTCATTGATTTAACATGAAAGAGCTTAGACGTTTGAAGTTATTGTACCTGAAATAAGAGATTTTTTATTAAATGTTATCATTGCATGACCGTGCTGCAACTTGAAAGCACTATGAGCAGAAATTGGATAAAGGAAACATAGTTGATTATATAAATATTCAGGTAAGCAGGTAAAAAGTAGCGAAATAATGTAAATGAATATATTAATCTGTTTTTGTTTTGCGCACTTAATTACACATTTCATAATACTTATGAAATTATCTTAATTATCTTAATCAAAATATAATTCACTAAATCAAAATCAAATTCATTATTAAAGATCCATTGCTGAGATACATAGTGAAGTAGTATCATGCTATTCTGTAGATAAACTATGAAAAATGATAAAAAGATAACTGGTGATATGGAAGATAATAATAAGATATATGGTTACCAAGCCACCTGCCTTTTCATAATGCAGATCTTAAACTGAATCAATATCTGTCGTTTGTCAGTGAAACATTACTGTTAGAAAAAGCGCGGTAAACAGAATTCCTATTAAAATGGTAAACAAACCTAAGCTTTTCACATTGCTGTTTACTATATCTGAATGGACTTTCCTTTTTTCCACAAGCTAGAAATGGTTTAGAGTTCTGGCGAAACAGAACGAGATGTGAAGGAGGTTTGTACTTGGATATGCAGCATTGTCTGTAACATCACTATGCTGTATGGTTGTGTAAAGTACAGTAGATAATTTGTTCTTAGGTGCCTTATCTAAAGGTAACATGTAAGTTGATCTTTGCTCTTTGTAGGGTACGCAAATGGCTTCTCATCTGTTATAGTGTTGGGTCTGCTCTAGTATACTGCAGTCTTATATACTACTTCTCTTTTCTCTATACTGCTAGAACATGCAGAGCAGAGATAGCCTAATTACATAGACCACAATAAATATGTTGTCATGAAACCAAAAGACTGAGATTAATTTAGCACCTTAAGTAATTGAAATGGAATTTGATAAAACCATAGAGTTTTGAAAAAAGAAAGAACATAAGGCTGGTCACGAAAGACGTTCGTTGGAGTGTTCGAGTAATTTGAAAATATTCAAAACTGCGGCGAAGAATATTAGCTATGCATGATTCTTGGCTGGTGTGATTCAAAATCTGAAAGAAACACTATGATCTTTGTTCTGGACTAAGATCTGTGCAAGCTTAGGTCAGGGTTAGAGGTCGCGAGCCAAAACATGATAGTGATATAAAATACATTAATAAAGAAAACTATAAATTAGTGTGTAATACCAGCCCAGAGGAGAGGGTTATCTGGTGTTTGTCGTGTTTGGATATCTCGATTTCGAATTATCAAGAATTATTACCTGTTGAGTGGGAAAATTGGCCGAAGTGTATTTTTTATGATTAGCATATTAAGAGCATTTAACCTATTTGCCAGTGGTCTTTGGTGTTTTCTTAATATGCAAGATGAAAAGAGTCTTAAGATACAATGTATCATTATATAAAAATGAATGAAGAACTTCACAATACAACAGATATGAATAACGCATTTCCATTATCTCGTCATCGGAATATCATGCTTACGAGAATATATATACATCAGTCAAGAACCGACGAATCACATAACGCCTGTAACCTGTTACTCGTATCCGCATAACAGACATTGCCACAACCTTGGATAATCTGAAGGTGCCCGATGCCATCTATCCACCAATTATTTCCCTCTTGTGTTTGTATAATCCTTTTAAGGATCACTTTGGCTCGCTTCCCGCCCGTTAGATAGATATCCCGCTTCATCAACGTGCACCGTCATGGCGTCGGACGTTCTTGGGGGACGCTACTTTCCGCGCTGAAACCACGTCCTATATTTATATGAGGATGATGACTAGGATGCCATCTAAGTAGCGTAGACATGTCGAATGTCTGTCAATTATGTCCATGAATGAAGGTCCTTTTCTATGAAGAGACAAGCCAGAACCGCGCTTAGTGAGGAGCCAATGGCGAGATCACTGGTTGGTCTGTCGTTACTCCTCTTCTGCAAACTCAAAAACCCTAAGTCAACACACAGTTTCACGAATTCGGTGAGTGAACTATCGTTAATCTCAGATACTCGGATAGCTCTGTCAGTAAGAACATTCGTGAAAAGGGATTTTATGTAAAAACTAGCCATCGTTTTTATTTCTGTAACTAAAATTCTGGTGTCGTATGATGTGGTCGTTAAAAATTGAGAGGTAGAAATCACTGATCATCCTCATGGCGCCAGAGAGGGGTTTAGATAGGCTTTTGCCTAAGCGATGGGCAGCACTGCCGATTCTAAAAGTGATCAGTCTCATCGGCACACCTGGTTTGTGTATCTTCGGGTGCCTCTTCCAGCAGGTAAAGGAGGCACTTTCCTTTGGCAGAACGGAAGAGAATATCCCTTGTCTTATTCATAAACCCGTCAGCTTCCCTTTTCCCTTCTCTTAGTCTTTCTGTAGGTTTAAGTATCACAATATTAAATTGTTAATTTTGGTTATGTAGTAATCAACATGTTTGTTAGTAGGTCACATCGTCCAGCTTTCGTCCATCTATTCTCACTGCATAAATGTCAAGGTTTCGCATGATGGTTATCTCCTTGATCCTGGTTTTCGTATTGTTTTTGGAGGACCAACTCATGGCCTCCTAAATGAAGGCCCGAGCACTACCAGGAAGCGGATTTTCGCCGGATTTGAGTTGGCTCGGAGCTGCTGGTAACGAAATTTTCTCCGCCTAAATGTCCATTTTTGTGAAAAAAAAAAAAAACAGGGAGCGGTAATTCACTCGCCATTCATGCCATGTGAAGGATGAACAGAGCTCAGTATGACAAAGTTAGATATAGGAATAAATAAAAAATGAATAACTTCATGTCTACTATCTATTTAAATGGGCAACAAGTCACGGTTGTCAGGTGATCGTCAACTCTTGTCTAGTATATGTTCTTGTAAGCTTGATGAACCGTGCAATTCTGATGACGAGATAATGGATACGAGTATATAACCAAAGATTATATAGTCTTTGTGAATAACATCTCTTGCACCGTGAAGTTATTCAATCTCATTTATACCTCCATGTAAAAATGAATAAAATTGGATTCTTTACACTTCGTATCAGTTTATGAATTCGATGTCCATTATCTTCGACGTGACATTAATGCGAGTATGATAAATAGGATATTATTATTTTAATTAGGTGTTACATACCACGTGTTAGCGCTTTTCGTTATTCATATTATTGTTTACTTTGTCCGATTCATCTAAATACATCATTACTTTCATTTCACTGCATCTTGCCATTACGCTGAAAGTGCAAAGACAGAACATAATCATATTAAAGAAAACAGGACAAGTCGTACCCAGAGAGAATCATATTTAGATAAAATAACAAAAAATAAGATAGAACGCGCACCTTCGAAGTCACGCGAGAGGAATCGGACACCAGATCCCGTCGTCTGTCTGTGTTGTTGTTTCTCCGAGAGTCGAAAGTCGAAGACCTCTCGCCCATCCCTTCCTTTTTCCTCTTAGGTGACTGGCTGACCATGGATACGCCCATTTCGAAGAGCTTTTGAAGAGGATTTGCTCCGAGACGACAGACATGATAAGTAGCGGCGACTGTCAGAGGAAAGGTTAAGTTGAGAGGGCCAGGAGGAGGAGGAGGATGCAAGCAGGGGGAGCCGGCACTCTCAGGCTCAGCAGTGCTTGCCAAGGCGTCATGGGGGGGCGGTACGTAGGATATCTCCAGGCCTCGCAGTATGGGCTAGGGGCAGTGTTTCGCAGGAGGCTTCACGTGATGATGAGGTCGAGAGGTTTCACTCCTCATTGGCGTCCTCCGGGTAGCTTCAAGACGCCCATCCCAGCACGCCCACACGCAACTAGGTCTTCGTGTTCGAGAGGTAAAGTTGCCATTTCTTATCTGTAATACTGCGGCTGTTGCAAGTTGATTAGAATATTTTGACTTAGGTAATTCTTTCTCAAATAGACACACTAAATTGATATCTGTGGTGCAAAACAATAACATTTCATCTGTACTTTTTGAAAAACAGCATATATATTTTTTTCTATTTGTAGAATTATATTTTAGTTTTGTAAAGGATATTGGGTCTTTATGTGAAGTAGATGCAAAAACATGTTGCAGTTAGTATGGATGAACATACTTTAACACTTTATAATATTCAACTTACATATGTATAACCTTCTAAGTCACTTTATATAGTATGTTGATATGCGAGTCAATATATTCCCATAAATCGTTATGATATTTCATTATCTGAGCAGTTACCTTTAATAGGAAGAATTGATTGGAATTCAAAGTCCTATTTAACTAATAATTAGAAAGAATGTATATATTTCATTGTAACACAAAAATGAACTATATTGTAGCAGTTTGCTATTCATATATAGGTGATATTACTGGCAATTCCATCCCTATACCCCACCATATGGGCTAAAATAGTAGGGTAGGGAGGTTCGTAGGTTCTCTGGTCTTCATTCTGCACTGGTAAGCAATTGACTGAGTCTCTCTCTCTCTCTCTCTCTCTCTCTCTCTCTCTCTCTCTCTCTCTCTCTCTCTCTCTCTCTCTCTCTCTCTCTCTCTCTCTCTCTCTCTCTCTCTCTCTCTCTCTCTCTTCTCTTCTCTCTCCTCTCTTCTCTCTCTCTCTCTCTCTCTCTCTCTCTTCTCTCTCTCTCTCTCTCTCCCTCTCTCTCTCTCTCTCTCTCTTCTCTTCTCCTCTCTTCTCTTCTCCTCTATTCTCCTCTCTTCTCTTCTCTTCTCTCTCTCTCTCTCTCTCTCTCTCTCTCTCTCTCTCTCTCTCTCTCTCTCTCTCTCTCTCTCTCTCTCTCTCACT
>NW_028234409.1:36134849-36142349 GCF_977035675.1 Penaeus japonicus
AGCAAAAAACAACACATATTAAAGTTAAGCAGTACGCTGAGATAAAGATGGTTAAGTCAGTCTGTTGATTCAGTGGCTCATTTAGCTATCTTGTCAATTTAAGGAGGAAGGAACTACGACATAATCTGACATTCTTTCTGCTTTCCTCAAGCGATCACCTTGTGACGGACTTCCAAATTTATTTAGGTTCTATATATCAATTAACATTTACGACATAAAAGTTTGATAAATGTAGAACCATATTCATTATTTTTATGTATGTGGTTTTATTTACTTATTTACTTCTTATAGCATGTCAATTAATTTTCAAAATTCTAAGTTATATTTCTTATCTTTGTTAGTCAACAAGAACAACCTGAGTTGGCATTTGCTAGTCCTACTGATGGGTCAGAACGTTCAACTGCAAACAGTGAGGAAACTGAAGGATGCCACGCGCTATCTGGTGAGGATAGTTGTTCGTCAGTGCGAGGTACACACGTCTGACAGGATACGCCGTTCCCTGCAGTTGTACAGTGTTTACTCCCGCATGTGGGGAGAGGAGGTATGCTACTATGGTTTAGAAATTCTAAATATTTCCTTTATTTGCGGCTAGCATATGTAGCTAATAGTGAGTAAGTTGTAATATAGAGATATGTAAAGCTCTCTGAGTTTTTTTTTTTTTTTAACTGTAGATTGGACTGAAATTTAGAAAATAAATACAACTTGGAAGATAGGGATAGGAAAGTCTTTGATAATTTTATCAAAAGAGTTGTGTATATACATTTAAGAAATAAAGACAAAAAAGCAGTTTCACTTATAGTGTTACTATTTTGTTATGTGAATAAAAATGAAAGGAAACAAATATGATGCAAAAGACTTAGTAAATAAAAAGAAAAATTATATGACAGCAGGAGAATAACAAAATATCTCATGGTTTAAGCTTATATTTTATGCAAAAGACTTAGTTAATAAAAGGAAAAATTATATGATGGCAGGAGAATAACGAAATATCTTATGGTATAATATAATATTGATTAGTCATTAGAGAAATATTCCAGCACTGTGACACATATGCCACTTCTTTGTTTTACATATTTGACAGTGGCTAGCTTGTAGTTTCTTTTTGTCATTGGATAGTATGTATACTTTGCAATTTCTCTTGTGTTGTTAGTTTTCATGCAGGTTATGTAACTAGGATTAAATATTATATATTTGTTGAGACCAATTAAAAGATTTTTTGATAAGGTAAAGGCAAGGTATCTTATAATAAATTTTTGGTTTAATATATCTTAACATATAAGGCATAGTTTATTATATTTTACTCAAAAGGTGCATTTCTATTTTTTTCTTTTGTTCCTGAATAGGCCGCAAGAAGAATGTTGTCTAACCTTAGGAGGCTGTTTTTGATGAGAGGACGACATCTGCTTCTGTCGGCTGTTTGCATCACACAGTACGACTGGGAGAAGGAAAAGATATCAGATGAAAGCTTGGAAAGGTGGGTGCTGAAAACTGGAAAGCTTTTAGAGTAAGATGATATTCAGTAATGATTTTTAAAATTTATTTATACATTTGGCCCTTAGCCCATTCACGACGGGGGCATTCTAGCCTTGAATGTCACAATGCCGGGGCTTTCGAATTATTAGGCCTAAATCAATTAAATGGCTGGCACAATACTGTGCCGCCCGGCCACTGGGCTTTTGAATGAGCGGTACAGTACTGTACCACCCGTCCAGAGAGGGTTAATATTTACCTACCATAACAGCCCCAAATCACCATACCCTGTGGAGACCCCCCTCTACCTCAGCCAGTCAGACATTTGTGTTCCTTGTCTCTTTTTTATTGTTTTTCTTTCTTGTGAATGAGACGTAGTGAGTGTGAAGTAGTAGTTCTGATATTGTATGGCATATTTCATGTAGGCATACCACCCATCCATCTTTTATCTTACACATGCCCCTTCCCCTCACTATACTCCTACTTAACATGCAGTATATGCCTAATGATATATCATTGTTTTTTTACGATTTATACATCTAACTGAATATTTCATTGTTTTCTGCAAAGAAACATGTTTTTTTTGCTTGCTTTAAATGTGCATTATTTGCATTTTTTCTATATTGGTGTTTTATAGGCATGGAAGCTTATTCCCATTTTCCTTCCCATTTCTGGGTTAATTGAGATATTTTCTTTGAATGGCAAGGAGTTACTGCAATAGTTTTTCCAACTTTGATGCTCCTCTGTGCAGTTTGTATGTACTATATGGCAATGAAATGTACATTTTCCGGTGTGTGAATTCAAGCTCTTGAAATGCCAAAGGCCAAAATTGGCCTGGGGGAAAATTGGAAAGTCATTTGGCTGGGGAAACAGACATGCTGAAACCTTTATGGCTTAAGGGGTTTAGAAGTTTGTATTTTCTAATATATGATTTATTTTATGATGTATGACTGTATTTTAGGTACATAAAAACTGTGATACTAATTAGCATTTAGTTATATACAGTTACACAATTGAGGTATAAATAATAAGTTCAACAATATGAAAAATGCAGTACAAATGTGGTCCCACCCCGTTGGTAGCATTTGCATTTATGTTTGATGAGTGTGTTTTCCTTGAAAAATATATATGAAAGTTTAACAGAGCAGAACAATTAATGGTAGAAACTAATGTATCTTCAGTCATAAATTTGAATGAGTAAGTTGATTATGTAAAAGATTATATATATATTTTTTCAACAGGGCTACCAGTGATCTGCATACTGTAGGGGAACTCTGCAAAGCAACAGTTGAATGTGATAATTGTGGAAAACGTCAAGTTATTGATCAGCAGGTAAATAAAAAAAGGTCTTGGCTTTTTGTAATATAAATGACATTTAGATGTTTGTATATGATTGGAGACAGAGAAGCAAAGTATGGATAGAGAGATAAATATGTATATGGAAAATAAAGGTTATATACTCAAGTCCTTCAAATTTTCCCACCTCCTACTATACACACTATGCAAGTACTCCATATACATATGCAAATGGCCTAATATGTACATAGCAAAGCACAAGCATATAAAAACTTAGATGTACATACACAAACACATATTTACCATCTCATATCCATACTTTTATTGATGTCCGAATACTCTAGATCATGTTTATATGATAAAGCATATAATCAGAGAATTGTCCTGTTTCAGATGTCCAATGTGGAATACTGTATGTGCAGAGGTACCATAGGCTATGCAGGAAAGGATAGACAGTACGATTCCTGGGAACCATTTATAGAGAGAGATCACCATATTGTGTGGCGGCAGAGACACGATGTCCATCAACACTTGTTTGCTTATAAAGGTATTATTGTCTGCATGTTATCTATGGTAATGATCAGAGTTCTTTTAAACTGTAGCATAAATTTATGATTTTTTTGGCCTCTACCATGGTATTATTGTTTTTGGGTTAATATTCTCTGTCTCTGTCTCTGTCTCTCTCTCTCTCTCTCTCTCTCTCTCTCTCTCTCTCTCTCTCTCTCTCTCTCTCTCTCTCTCTCTCTCTCTCTCTCTCTCTCTCTCTCTCTCTCTCTCTCTCTCTCTCTCTCTCTCTCTCTCTCTCTCTCTCTCTGTCTCTCTCTGTCTCTCTCTGTCTCTCTCTGTCTCTCTCTGTCTCTCTCTGTCTCTCTCTGTCTCTCTCTGTCTCTCTCTGTCTCTCTCTCTCTCTCTCTCTCTCTCTCTCTCTCTCTCTCTCTCTCTCTCTCTCTCTCTCTCTCTCTCTCTCTCTCTCTCTCTCTCTCTCTCTCTCTCTCTCTCTCTCTCTCTCTCTCTCTGTCTCTGTCTCTGTCTCTGTCTCTGTCGAAATGCGGAAAGGTAGTCTGGAATGTAAGGGGCGTGGCAATCGAGGAATTAAGCTCATTTTGAGGGTCTAAGGTACTTGGAAAGGCAACCATGTGTAAAGTACCTATCAATCAAAGTTGACTTGACCTGATCCGGCGATTGCCTCACTAGTGTGATGTTCGTATGGTATTTGCATATGATTTATTTGTTGTATTTGATATATTTGTATTCAATATCGTATATAGCATTCTATATCATTCTCACAACGCAAAATTGTGGCACCACCGGCTGGCACCCGTTGTGAGGGTTACACTGCTGCCATCAGTTGTGAGGGTTGTCTTAGTCTATCGTAACTGACAACCCAGCACAAGATAGATAGTGATGCCAGACACAGGGTTGAACATTACAGGTTTATTCCATAACGCAGATAGTCTGACGTTATGGTGCACAATAGATATATTCACTATAGCACAATGGTCACAGCAATAAACAATATCACAACATGTGTAAACAGGCAGAGAAATCAGCCGTCAGCGGTAGCGGAGTCGATCCCGGTCTGTTGGTATGATCCAAACATCCTGCTTATATGGATGGGGTTTGTATCCGACGCCCCCATGGTAGAAATGCGGAAAGGTAGTCTGGAATGTAAGGGGCGTGGCAATCGAGGAATTAAGCTCATTTTGAGGGTCTAAGGTACTTGGAAAGGCAACCATGTGTAAAGTACCTATCAATCAAAGTTGACCTGACCTGACCCGGCGATTGCCTCACTAGTGTGATGTTCGTATAGTATTTGCATATGATTTATTCGTTGTATTTGATATATTTGTATTCAATATCGTATATAGCATTCTATATCATTCTCACACTCTCTCTCTGTCTCTGTCTCTGTCTCTGTCTGTCTCTGTCTGTCTCTGTCTGTCTCTGTCTGTGTCTCTGTCTGTGTCTCTGTCTGTGTCTCTGTCTGTGTCTCTGTCTCTGTCTCTGTCTCTGTCTCTGTCTCTGTCTCTGTCTCTGTCTCTGTCTCTGTCTCTGTCTCTGTCTCTGTCTCTGTCTCTGTCTCTGTCTCTGTCTCTGTCTCTGTCTCTGTCTCTGTCTCTGTCTCTTCTCTCTCTCTCTCTCTCTCTCTCTCTCTCTCTCTCTCTCTCTCTCTCTCTCTCTCTCTCTCTCTCTCTCTCTCTCTCTCTCTCTCTCTCTCTCTCTCTCTCTCTCTCTCTCTCTCTCTCTCTCTCTCTCTCTCTCTCTGTTTTTGTTTGAGAAGGAGGAATACAAACGTAAAATACGCACATGTACATGCACACGCACGCTCACACGCACGCTCACGCACACGCACACGCACAAAGACACACACACACACACACACACACACACACACACACACACACACACACACACACACACACACACACACACACACACACACACACACACACACACACACAAATATGTGTGTTTAAATATATATGTATATATATAAGTATATGTGTGTGTGTGTGTGTGTGTGTGTGTGTGTGTGTGTGTGTGTGTGTGTGTGTGTGTGTGTGTGTGTGTGTGTGTGTCTTTGTGCGTGTGTGTGCGTGTGCATGTACATGTGCGTATTTTACTCTTTGCTTTCTTCCTTCTCTTTACAAATTTCTTTGTCTTTTTTTTCTTTTTTTATATAATGTATTTTTTATATTCCTTTCAGTGTATGGAACTTATGATGATGTGAGCCTAAGTGCATTCATGGAAGCGCAGCTGAACAGTGGCTTCAGAAGAGAGTGGGATGATTCTGTGCTTGATTTGCGCGTGCTGGATTCCCATTCAGAATCTAACTCTGATCTGGTCTATTGGCTAGTCAAGTTCCCGGTGAGTAATGTGTAATTGCGTTGTGTACGTGTATGTATCTTGTAATCATAAATTGCTTGTGTTATTAGAAAAAACATTGGAATTGACATATTTTAGGAATAATAATACCATATTATTTTGGTTTCAGCATTTCTTTGCAAATAGAGACTATGTCTTTAAGAGACGCTTCGCATTCGATGAGGAAAATCAAGAAGCTGTGATAATGAGTCGAGCAATAGACTCTGACGAGTTCCCAGAAGAGAAGGGAATTTATCGAGTCAATGAATATTGGTCGACAATGGTCATTAGAGCCTGTGAAAGTATTGACAAGGTGGGAAGAAAACTTTTGTGTTTGTGTGTATTCTTTCACAGCTGTTGTGATGACATGACTGGTGTTTTTTGTTTTCTTTTTAAGGTTGAAAAAAAGAGTAATATAAGGGTTAATTGGTTTATTTTTAAACAGTATACAAGGGTGGTGGTTTTGGGTTATTCTGCAGAATCAATCCATTAAATTGCAAAATCAGTATTAAAAGTACTTGCTTTGGCAAGAATGGAAGAATCTAGTCTTTGTGTGAAATTTGATGGAATATCATTAATATGTTGCAAAGATAAGTAATGTATATATTTATATATATTGTTTTATTTGATAAGATTGTCTTGATTATTACTAAAGTTTTGCATTACTTCTTTCTTTTATGTAGCCCGGTATAGAATACACCCTGACCTATTTTGACAACCCTGGGACAAGTCTTCCTCAAAGTTTGACAAACTTCATTGCTGCTACAGGTAAAGACTCCTATGTTCACTCATTCACTTGACTGTCTCCCTCTAAAATTGTCACATACAAATGGAAGTGCACATTGAAATTATATATACAGTTTTTATATATGTTACTGGCAATAATGACATATTACCTTATTGCAAAAAATTTCAGGCTTTCCAAACTTCTTACGCAAGGTTCATCAAGCAGCCCTAAGCCTTCAGACATTACACGAAAATGGAGGAGATGCCTATATCAGCCTCCCAAGTCGGCTAAGATATCCTGAGAGATTGCCAGAAATTGAAAAACCAATAATTTCAGTTAGTGTTGAAGAAGAAGGGGCACCTGTCCCTACCACAGAGGAGTTGGAACCTGTGTCTGGAAGCCACATAATGAGTCAAGTTCTGGAGCATAGTGTCAACATACTTGAAGTTCAAGGCGAAAGGGAGAAGGACAGTGCACAGAGTGATTTATCTGAAGAAGAATGTGCAGGGGTAGGTTCTCTGGTAAAGACTAACAGAGAAGATGAAAGCCCTCCAAATATTCCACTAATAGATGAAAATACTCTTACTCCAAAGGAAGACTTTGTAAAAGTAGGCAGTGATTATATGCAAAGTGGTGAAACAGATGTGAAGGGGGAGTCACAAATGGCAGGTGAAATTGAGGACACTGAATTGGACACACAGGGTGACCATTTACCTTCTACAACGGATCTAACTAGTAATCATTCATCAATGTCTCTACAGCTAAGTAGAAAAAAGGTTGTGGTAGATATATTGGAGGCAATGGAGGTAGTGGCACCTGATTTGGATGAAAAAACGAAATTGTCACAGAAAGTGCAAGAGTTAGCTACAAGCACTTTAGAAAAATTGGAAAACAACTCTGTTTTATTTGCAAAACTAGACAAATTAAAGACTAAACTGAAGGCATTTCAGGAAAATGCCTTTCAGCGTAAGTTAACATCTTTGGAAAAAATGCAGGAACTTGAAAACCGTGGTCATTACGACCATTCTAATCTTGATGAAAAGACTTTAAAGCAACTTGAAAACCTCTTCAATGCTGTGAACAGAGTTCTTCAAGATGACAAAGACATGCGTACAGGCAAGGGTTACCTGAAGACTTATGCT
>NW_028234409.1:36147349-36167349 GCF_977035675.1 Penaeus japonicus
AAGTGAATATCATCCCAAAGTCAAAGTTAATAGAAAATTAACTTCCAGAAGAGCATCGTGAGCTTCGTGGTCCCTTCCCTCGTCCCTTATTCGCAGTTGCTGGAGTTGCAATCCGCTGCACAGGTGTTGGCTGATCTCATGACCTATCTGCCTCCCTCCGTCCCTCCGTCCTTGGTGAGTTTTTCTTGGGGTTTCTTGCCGTAGAGTTATGTTCTTGTGTGTGTGTGTGTGTGTGTGTGTGTGTGTGTGTGTGTGTGTGTGTGTGTGTGTGTGTTTGTGTGTGTGTGTGTGCGTGTGTTTGTGTGTGTGTGTGTGCGTGTGTTTGTGTGTGCGTGTGTGTGTGTGTGTGTATGTGTGTATGTGTGTATGTGTGTGTTTTATGTATTCGCTATAGGTCCAATTGTCAAAGAGATCTAAAGACGAAATATTAATACAACTTCTATAGAATTCAGGTCAGTTAATGCCCTATGCGCAGCCCCAATATTGGGTCTCTATCCCCCCCCCCCTCCTCCCATACCCCTTCAGCCATTATAATTATACCCTTTTCTACACACCTTAGCTGTAGGATGATAGGATGACGTCATTATTGCTCATAGGATATGCCGTTAAGCCATGTTTATGATGATTCCGCAGTGCCCTGACTCTGGTGCCAACAGCTATGGCGTCGGTTCCCTCGGTGCCCTAAGCACGTACTTAATTGCTTAATAATTGATTTACTTAGTTGCTTAATAATTAATCCATCTCTACACCCCCTCCCCATATGGAGGTCTAACCAAGGAAGGGAGGAAGGGAGGAAGGAAAGAAAGAGGAAGGGAGGGAAGTAAAGAAAAAGGGAGGAGGGGAGGGAAGGAAAGAAAGAGGGAGGAGGGGGGAGAAGAGAAAAGGAGGGAGGGAGGGAGGGAGGGAGGGAGGAGGAGAGGAGGGAGGGAGGGAGGAGGGAGGGAGGGAGGGAGGGAGGGAGGGAGGGAGGGAGGGAGAAGAGACAGAACCCGGGTTCCACGATAGTAATACGACTCCCATAACCATTTCCCTCTCGGTTCTCACGCCCATTTCTTCGAAGCCTGAGACGGTGCAGTCGCCCGCCCGCGTCATGGCACTCCAGAAGGGCAGTGGCGTTGAGTGCGCCCTTGTGATGGCGTCGATACTCCTAGGGGCTGGCTACCGCGCCTTCGTCGTGCAAGGGGCAGCGGAGATGTCCCTCGTGGCTGCAGACACGTCCTCGCTTCCGTGTCCTTATTTGCAACAGGAGGAAGAAGTATGTCTTTGCTGTTGTTGTTGTTGTGTGTGTGTGTGTGTGTGCTTGTGAGTGTGTGTGTGTGCTTGTGAGTGTGTGTGTGTGTGTTTGTGTGCGCGTGTGTGAGTGTTTGCATATGTTTGTGAATAATTGCTCGTAAGAAAAATTAAGAGTTGTAGAATACTGATTTTTATCCATAGGTCATTAAAAACCATTGCAATAAGTAGAATAATTTATAATTGTATATGCACAGGAATTTTCTCCACATAACGGTGAATTGTCATAACAAAATAGTATTTTGCATTATCACAACCATCATCATCATCATCATTATCATTATCATTATCATTATCATTATCATCATCATCATCATCATCATCTTCATCATTATCATCATCATCATCATCATCATCATCATCATTATCATTATTATCATCTTCATTGTATCCCACCGCTGCCACCACTGGGCGCAGTTGTAGTTGTAACCTGCTCGATGCCCTGGTTGTGATCCGGTGGATGATAAACAGACAGACGTTCATGTGTCATGGTCTTTATTGTGGACTCTGTTAATACACTAGGCTCCGGCCGAAGGCACTGGTATTGTACATCATGTGACCCAAGACATTGATTATATATTTCTACTTAATTCAATGCAATATCGCTGGCACTCTGTTTTGACCTGACGCGTTTCCTGTGTTCGTTTCCGCTTCGAAACTTCAGCTTCCCTAGCAGCTGTATTAGCCAAGGAAGGCCTGAGGCGCAGAAAGTGAATCAGGATCCGTACTTAAGAAGGACACAGAAAGAACCCAAGGCAGATCAAGTCAGATCAGGTCAGACAGACAGACAGACAGACAAGAGCGAACAGTTCTGACCTCCGGCCTTTGGCTGGAGCCTAGTGTATTAACAGAGTCCATAATAAAGACCATGACACGTGAACGTCTGTCTGTTTATCATCCACCGGATCACAACCAGGGCATCGAGCAGGTTACAACTACAACAACTGCGGCCAGTGGTGGCTTACAATTGGCGGCAGCAAGCGGGTTACAATCATCGTCATCATCACCATCATCAATATCAATATCATCCTCATCATCACCATCACTATCATCATCATCAGATAGATAGATATAGATAGAGAGATATATGTATATATATGCGCAATATATATTTTTTTCCCTCTTTTCATAATTATTTCTTTTCTTCTCCCTCTTCCTGTGTTCTTCTTAGGATTATGTGTGTCTGTCTTTTGTGACTGAGTCTGTTGTCTATATAGAAGGTGAGAGAGAGAGAGAGAGAGAGAGAGAGAGAGAGAGAGAGAGAGAGAGAGAGAGAGAGAGAGAGAGAGAGAGAGAGAGAGAGGGGGGGGTCATTCTCCTTCTCCCATCTTTTATCATGATCACTTTCCCTCCTTGCAATCTTCCTCTTTGCAATTGTGTGGACGGGCCTCTCCTCCTCCTTCTCTTCGTCTTTTCTCTCTTTTCCCTTTCTTACTTTTGGTTTTATTTCTATTCTCCCCTCCTTATTGTTTTCAGTTCTATATCTCTCTCTTGTTTTCTTCTTGTTCTTCAGCCTTTTTTTCGATTCTTCTTCCTCCTTTTATTTCTCTTCTCAATCCTCCTTTCCATTTATCTTTTCATTTTTCTCTTCCGAATTCTCTTTTTTTTTTACATTCTCCCTCTCCTCTTGTTCTATTCTCCCTCAATCTCCTTCTTTCCGTATTCATCCTCCTCCTCCTCCTCATTTTATCACATTTACTCTCTCCTCTCTGCTTCGTCGTTCCTCCTTTTTTCAGTTCTCTCTCCTCCTCCTCATCTCTCGTTTCTCATTCGTCCAACCCTTCCTCCGTCAGAGGGCGGAGGCCGAGGAGGGCGCGCGGGCGTCCAAGTACACGGTGCGACCTCCTCCCGACCTCCGCAGTCGCTACGTGGCCATCATGGAGGAACGCGAAAGGAGGAGGCGCCGGGCGGAGGAGGAGGAAGCGGCCAAGGAGGAGGTTCAAGTGGAGGAGGTCAGTGGAAATGGCGGTTTTCCCTCTCCTCCCCTCGTGTGGGAGCACGAGGGGAGAGGGGAAGTGTTTGCCTTTGTGGGATGGCACGAACAAATGCGTATGCATGTATGCACGCACACGCGTGTCGCGTAGTCGCACACACACACGCGCGTACACGTATGAATGCACGCACGCACACGCACATACACCCACACGCACACACACACATACACACACACACACACACACACACACACACACACACACACACACACACACACACACACACACACACACACACACACACACATACACACCACACATACACACAAACATATATATACTTTATATGTATATATATATATATATATATATATAGATAGATAGATAGATAGATCGATAGATATAGATATGCATGTACCCCTTATCCTGCGCCCCCCACCCCCTCCACCATTACAACCTCAACGAAATGATTTTCTTCCAAACGAGGCAATTTTATCAATTCTTTTTTTTCTTAACACTCTCCCCTTGTGTTCAGAGATCCTTCTTTGCCAGGCCGAAGGAGGCGGTTCCCCGAAGGACTCCACTTCTCACCTCCACTTCTGGGTGTTAGTCCTTCCTCCGAACCGCGAAGTGACCACGCCCACTGTGGTCGAGCCAACCAATGGGCAAGTGATACCGTTAAGCCCCGCCCAGAATCCTCCTTATCGCCAGGTACACGGTGTCTTTGACCACACTAACTATTGGGCGGCCGTGCGGTACGATTCTCCTGTGTCTTCTGATATGGTGAGTTGGAGGAAGGTTTTTTTTTATGAATATTTAGTTCCTGATATTGAAATAACTTTGGTTTTGGTTTTGTGATATCAATTTAAAGTCTGTTCTTAATTAAGCATGCTTTTGTTTATTTAAAGAGTGTTTTGTTTATACCTTGTTGTGCGACTTTGTACCTTGGTGTGTGGAAACACCGAATTAAAAGTAAATTATCAGTCACACAACATAGTCTCTGGACTGGGTTAGAAAAATTCGAGCGACTGCCTCTCCGTAGTCACTGGACGCAGTCTGTGGCTCATATATTTTTGCTTAAATATTTCAACAAACGTCGCATTAGTATCGCTGGACTGTTGCGCAATTATCTCAAGATGATCGCTCGACAGCCGTGCGAATGTTAAGGCAAGATTTCCATAGTGGGGGAGACAGTTGCCTACAGTCGCGGTGCTGGACACTCCATAGAATATGTCGCCGTCTCAGGAGTGTTGCACGACTGTATCTCGAGGGTCTCGGAGCAGTTGAGATACATTGCCATGCGACGGTAGACTTTGTATTGTGAGTATAAGGCTCAACTTAAGGACGATAAATCGAACGAAATGCCGGCAAGTTCGTAAATCTCCGTTCTTCTCTCCCGCTCTCTCTCTCTCTCTTTTTCTTTATCTCTCTCTCTCTCTCTCTCTCTCTCTCTCTCTCTCTCTCTCTCTCTCTCTCTCTCCCTCTCTCCCTCCCCCTCCCTCCCTCCCTCCCTCCCTCTCTCTCCCTCCCCCCCTCTCTCTCCCTCCCTCCCTCTCTCTCCCTCCCTCCCTCTCCCTCCCTCCCTCTCCCTCCAATTAGTTCGACCTATCGGACCGGTCGCTGTGGTTCCCGCTGATCGAAGATCGCCGGACGTCCAGAGCGAAAGGCGACCCTCCCCCGCGACTCACAGCCCCCCCCTCATCTCCCGACCGCCGCGTCAACGAAGCTGCGCAGACGTCCTCCGGGGACCAGCACCCTCCTCAGCCTCCCGCGCACTCAGGGGGAGAAGAACCCACGAGAGAAGGGAGTGGAGGGAAGGTGGGCAAGAGAAGAGCATCCTCCTCGGGACCTCGATCTGCTGACGAAGTGCGCGTCCCGAAGAGCTGGGCGAAACCCGTCTGTATTTCGGAGGAAGGTGGGTCCCGTTTCCGGTTTCTCTTCGTTTGCGTTTTTTTTTTGTCTCTTTGTGTTCCGTGTTGCATCTTTCGGTTGTATTGTTTTAATTAAGGATGTCAGTATTGCGTTGAAATTGCTTCTGATATGTAAAACAGTATAGTTGAAACGTGAAAAGCAGTCTTTTGGATTTACTTCATATGATTAGAGTAAGTAAGATGCGATATATATTTACGGATATAGGCGCTTAAGCATATATATATGTTATATATATGTGTGTGTGTTTCTGACATTTTGTATTTTACATTTATTCATGTAATGTATATAAATGTCACAAGTAATATAAATTTACACACATTCAAACTAGTATCCGCAAAGATTAGTAGCAGATACTAGGCAAGACTAATAGCACCACTAGTAACAGTAATAAGATTTCCTAAGATCATACCCACTACCACTCCTGCAATGATGACATCAATAAAAACCAAAAACAAAATCAAAGTAAATACCAATCACCAAAAATACAACCTCAACTCCCCCCAGCTTTGCGACAGAGGTTTCCGGGCGGCTGGAGGGAGGAGCGATACCAAGGGGCGGTGGTAAGGAGGTATTCCCCTTTTTCCCACCCGAGGGGCGCTACCCTGGTACTGACGCTCTTTTCCCAAGATGGTTGGTATTGGTGGGCGGGCGTGGCTTGCCTAAGAACGTTTACTTCTTGTTGTTGTTGTTGTTGTTTGTTCGTTCACATACGTTGCGTCACTGATTCTGGATGGAAAAGTCTTTATCTTGGCATCAAACATGTTTTTTTTTTTTTTCATAGATTCTAGATTGAAAAATCTTTACCTTGGCATCGAACTCATGTTTTTTCTTTCTCTTCTACACATTATTCCAATCATCTAAGTTTGTTTTTTTCTTCCCTCTCTCTCTCTGTCTCTATCTCTCTCTCTCTCTCTCTCTCTCTCTCTCTCTCTCTCTCTCTCTCTCTCTCTCTCTCTCTCTCTCTCTCTCTCTCTCTCTCTCTCTTCTTTTGTAGACGAGAAACCACGCGAGGTGAGAGAGGAGTTCGAACAGCGGAGAGACGGCATCGAAAGCCGCGTGACGGACCTGGCGACGGGGGCTGTGACCGAGACTTTCGCCAAGACTCGTCAGGACACTCTTAAACGTAAGGACGACGGAGGGAAGGACGAGTTGGAGCGAGGAAGGAAGGGGAGAAGGAGAAATGAGGGAGGGGAGGAGTGGCGTGGAGGAAAGGAATGAGGGAGGGAGGGAAAGAGGGAGGAGAGCGGGGAGAAGAGAAAGGGAGGGAGGGAGGGAGGGAGGGAGGAAGGAAGGAAAGAGAGAGGAGCGGGGAGAAGAGAAAAGGAGGGAGGGAGGGAGGGAGGGAGGGAAGGAAGGAAAGAGAGAGGAGCGGGGAAAAGAGAAAAGGAGGGAGAGAGGAGGGAGGGATGGAGAAGAGAAAAGGGAAGGAGGGAGGGAGAAGAGAAAAGGGAAGGAGGGAAGGAGAAGAAAAAGGAAGGGAGGGAAGGAGGGAAGGAAAGAAAGAGGGAGGAGCGGGGAGAAGAGAAAGGAAGGGAAGGAGGGAGGGAGGGAGGGAGGGTGAAGAGACAGAACCCAGGTTCCACTAGTCTTATCCCGATAGTGATTTACGACCTGGAGAACAATAGCAGCCAGTCCTAGAATGTTCTTTGAACAAATACTACCATTTTTTTCGAGGGCAATGATAATTGATAACGTGTTGAAATATCATAAAAGCAATTATAACCTCATTAGAAACAGATTGAAACCAACCTAGGGACCTCAGCTGAATCTGAGTCGTGTAACCCGGTCTTTAGGATACTGAACTCCTCTCCCTTCATCTCTTCTCCGAACCCGCAGGTCATCAGTACTGGGTGTCGCCGTCGGTCCTCGCGTCCCGAGCCTCCTTAGACGGCTTGACGAAGACCTCGAGGGAAGTCCCTGAGGAGGAGCGACTGGATGGCCACGGGGAGGAGGAGGTCTTCGCGTTCCATTCAAAGTTCCGCGTCGACGCCTTGAGGTATGGGGAGGGTGGGAGGAGAGGAGGGGGGTTGGGGGAGGGGGGAGGGAGGGGGAGAGGGAAGGAGGGAGGGAGGGAAGGAGGGAAGGAGGGAGGGAGGGGGCGTCGGTCAGTCCTGGAGTAAGCATTGGTAGCAATAAAAAAAAACAAAAATTAACTGACCATTATGCAGTAGAAGTACGTGTCTTGGGTCACCAGGGGGAGGGGAGGGGGAGAGGAGGGGGAGAGGGGTTCACCGCATAGTACCGAAAGTCTTGATGTAGCATCGACCTTTAATAAATTCCCGATTTACCGAAAGGGCTAAAAGACATTTGATGAGAACGGCAGCCATAGGCCTTATGTCACCTTACATCTGAGATACCCCGAAATGGCACCATTGGAAGGTCCGAGTGCCACTAATGTTGGGTTGTGCCGTTGGTGATAAGAATATTCTTTTTTATTATTGTTTTATCGGCAAAATGATGGATGGGTTAGCAAATGCTGAATTAGGATGTCTAGATTTCTGATAATTCCTGTATAGATAGGATAATAACTACAAATGAAGGTAATGGATAGGTTTAGACGATACCTTGATAGGACGAACAATACAGAACAAAGTGACATTAAAAAAAATACAACGCAATATGATCCACGCCATTTTTTATTTATTTCTTACTATAGTCAAATTTCTCCTCTTGTCATCTCATTCCCCCCCCCACCTTCTTCCATCCCCATTTCACCCCCCCCCCCACCAATCCACGCCCACTAGGAGCCGTATAATCGGGGGCGGAGTCTGGAGGGAAGAATTCGACAAACGCCCAGACCTGCTGTTGGCTCGCACCGTCACCTTCACGCCCACGACAGACTCTGGCGCCGCGCCCAGCAGGGCAATACAGGTGAGCCGCCCTAAGCCGGTGGTGGGTGAAGGAATAATGAAGAAGGGATGGATGGAGGAGAGGGTAGAAAGGCAGCGAGAGTAATAATGATGATAAGGATGTTAGTGATAACGATGATTAAGATGATGGTAACGATAATGATAATGTTATAATGGTGATAATGATGATAATGTTAATAATGGTGATAGTAATGACAATAATGATGATAAGTATGGTTATATTCATAACAGTAATAGTGATAATAATGATAATAGTAATAACAATATTTATGATATTAATAATGATGATAATTGTAATATTAATATTCATATCATCATCATGAAATACTCATAATAATGAATAGGATGATATCAATAACAATTATCATTGTTTTTATCACTATTCTAGTATCATTCTTATTACTATTATTACTGTCGTTGTGGTCAACATCATTATACCTACTATTTTATAATCATCATTAATATTACCACCATCACTAATAATATCATCATTTATTACTCGTACCGATAATGATAACAATCATAACAACGATCATAGTTATTCTCAACAGCAACAGTTCCACAACAGTGATAACAAATACCAAAAGTACCAACAGTACCCCTTACCCCCCCACTTACCCCCCTTCCTTCCCCACCCGCAGAGGATTGAGGAGGAGTTCGCGCGGCCGGAGGGCACGGCGCCCCACGAGGCCGTGCAGCGCCGCGTGTTTCTGGTGGCGGAGGGCAGGATTCTTCTTGTCTACCACTACGGGCACCATCGCCTCCTACAGCCGACCAGGTCCTTCGTCAAGCCGCCGACGTCGAACGGTCGGTCGGCCACGCTCTCGCAGGATATGACGCATGGTTTCCAGGTGGGTGGGGTTTTGGGGTGGGTGGAGGGGTGGGGTGGGGTTTGGGGTAGGGGGGTTTCCAGGTGGGGTGGAGGGGTGGGGTGGTGTAGAGGGGTGGGGTTTTGGGGTGGGTGGGTTTTTGGGGTGGGGTGGAGGGGTGGGTGTTTAGGGGTGGGTGTTTAGGGGTGGGGTTTTGGGGTGGGGTGGAGGGGTGGGTGTTTAGGGGTGGGTGTTTAGGGGTGGGTTTTCGGAGTGGGTAGGTGAGTGGGTTTCCAGGTGGGGTGGAGGGGTGGGTTTCGGAGTGGGTGGGTGGGGGGCTATGTAGGTTTTGATATAGGGAGGGGAGGAGGGGATGGGAGGGAATGGGGTGGGGATAGGGAGGGAGGGTATGTGGGTTTTGAGGTGGGGAGGGGGGGAGGGTAGGGAAGGGAAAGGGGAAGAATCTTCTGTTTTTGTTTACCTTTCAGTCTTATTTTTTGTCCCTCTTTCTCTGTCTCTCTGTCTCTCTCACTCTCTCGCTCTCTCTCCTCTTTCTCTCTCTCTCAATGTCTATTTTTCTTGTTTTTCTCTATCTCTATCTCTGTCAATCGAACTTTTAAAAATGTCGGCTGGTGTAAACGCTCTTTACAAGTGTAAGTGAAGACAACTGAGACAAAATCAAGAACAGATTAATTATCGGTTGATTCCTCAATATTCCGATTCCGCGAGGATGATGCAGGAAACCAATCTATTTCGTCATAAATAAGATATACAAGTTAAATAAGTTACAAATACAATACGGATTTTAAAAATTGAAGATATATCAGCCTTTGGACTTGAGAAGAATATTAAATATGATATATAAGTTAGATAAGTTACAAATACAATACTGATTAAAAAAAATGAAGATCTATCAGCCTTTGCACTTGAGAAGAACATTAAATAAGATATATAAGTTAGATAAGTTACAAATACAATATTAATTTAAAAAAAATAGAAGATCTATCAGCCTTTGAACTTTAGAAAAACATAAATCAATCTCTAAAAGAAAACCTCAAAAGAACGTAATATAAACATCATCCCTGTCCCTCGCCCCTCCCCAGCCTGATCCAACCGTCGAAGATCCGCCCATGCCCCAGCTGTGGGCGGTGTTGCGGGCGGAGATGGAGGCGGAGGCCGTGTCGCAGGAGGAGGTGCGCAGGGGCGTAGAGGAGACGGCGCAGGTGCGAGAGGCAAGAGTCCGGGAAGAGGAGGACCCAGCTCTCGTGACGCACATCTTCGACATCCATCGGAATGAGACCGTCCAGTTCATCTTTCGACAGGTGCCCGGGGGAGGGGGGAAGGGGAGGGGGAGGGGGAGAGGGGACGGTCTGATCTGATCTCGCCCATATTCACACACACACCCACACGCGCACGCACACGCACACGCACACGCACACGCACACGCACACGCACACGCACACGCACACGCACACGCACACGCACACGCACACGCACACACACACACACACACACACACACACACACACACACACACACACACACACATATATATATATATATATATATATATATATATATATATATATATATATATATAAATCATACACAGGAGGTTTGACAGTCGTTGCATAAGACTTCGTATCTCCGCAGAGACAATACGACGAAGCGCACCGCGAAGAGACACTGAGGAAGAAACGGGAAGAGAGGGAAGGCAAAGTAGACACCATCGCCCCGTATACACCTCTACTAACGGTTAGTATCAAGTGCTACTGACTTTATATAGTTTTGGATCACGACTCAATAATATTAGTTTATTTTTATTTTTTTTTTCGTTATTATTAATAATCTTTTTGTCATCTTGATCATGCTAACTTCACTTCCTCCCCTCTTGACCCCACAGCTCAATATCATTCGTTTTTTTTCATTATTATTAATATAATTCTTTTATTTTCCTTTCTTTTTCATTATTATTAATAATATTTTCATTACCTTGATCATGCTAACCTCACTTCCTCCCCTCCTGACCCCACAGCTCAATATTATTCGTTTTTTATTTATTTTTTCTTATTATAATCATATCTTTTCATCACTTCCTCCCCTCCTGACCCCACGGCTCAATATCATTCGTTTTTTATGGATTTTTTCTTATTATTATCATATCTTTTCATCATCTTGATTATGCTAACCTCACTTCCTCCCCTCCTGACCCCACGGCTTATTATCAATCGTTTATTTTTATTTTTTTTTTCATTATTATTAATAACCTTCACTTCCTTCCCTCCAGACTCCACGGCTCAAAATCATTCGTTTATTTATTTTTTTTCATTATTATTAATAACCTTTACATAATTTTGATCATGTTGACCTCACTTCCTCCCTTCCTGACCCACAGCTCAATATCATTCGTTTATTTTCATTTCCTTTTCATTATTATTAATAATATGTTCATCATTCTAACTTCACTTCCTCCCCTCCTGACCCCACAGCTCAATATCATTCGTTTTTTATTTATTTTTTCATTATTATTAATCATCTTTTCATCATCTTGATCATCACTTCCTCCCCTCGTGACCCCTGACCCCTGACCCCTTTTCCCTCCGTCTGCAGTCGGACGCGGAGACAGGCGGGCCCGAGACGGTGCGGGAGAGGTGTCTCCAGGACCTCCGAGAGAGACTCGCCCTTCGAGCCAACCTCCTGCAGGATCGGCTTGACCAGGTGACGTCTTTGATTTTCTTTTTCTTTTCGTTTCTTTTCTTTTGTATTTTTTTCTCTTCTTTTTCTTTTCTTTTCTTTTTTCGTTTGTCTTATTTTCTTTTCTGTCATTTTTTCTTTTCTTTTCTATTCTGTAATTTTTTTTTCTTTTTTCGTTTCTGTCTTTTCTTTTCTTTCTTTTCTTTTCTGTTCTTTTCTGACATTTTTCTTTTCTTTTCTTTTCTAAGACTTTTCTGTCACATTACTTAATGTTCTCATCAGATATTCGTATCGATGTTGAAATCAAATAAGTCATCAGTTAGTTTAATAATCATCTTAATTGATCTTATAGTTCAACGATCGTCCTTAACCTTAACGTTCTTCCCGGATCATCGCCTTAACGATCGTCTTAATTAATCTTAATTAGTCATAAGAATAATGATCGTCCTTAACCTTAGCGTTCTTTTCTTCCCGGATCATCGCCTTAATGATCGTCTTAATTAATCTCAATTAGTCATAAGAATAATGATCGTCCTTAACCTTAGCGTTCTTTTCTTCCCGGATCCTCGCGTTCCCATCCGCAGGCTCGCGCCGCTGTGCTCGAGTGCCGAGACGAGGCCGGGCGCCGCAAGCGACTGAGCGCCGACGAGCGTGCCGCACTCACCAGCCGCACCGCCGCCGCCGAGGCTTCCCACCGCCGCCTCCGCGCTCAGCTGGCCGCCTGGAAACACGAGGCTTCCGAGAGATACGACAGCCTCGCCAGTCAGCTCGAGGTTGACCCGAGGTTCGCCCTCAACCTCGGCAGCCAAGGGGCGTCGTCGGCTGATGAGGAGGACGAGTCGGGGGCGTCGGGGTGAGGGTGAGGGTGAGGGGGAGGGGGCGTCGTCGGCTGATGAGGAGGACGAGTCGGGGTCGTCGGGGTGAGAGGGGGAGGGGGAGAGGAGGAGAGGGGGAGAGGGGGAGGGGGAAGGGGAGGGGGAGGAGGAGGGGGGGAGGGAGAGGGGGCGTCGGGGTGAGAGGGAGAGGGTGAGGGGGGGGGAGGGGGCGTCGTCGGCTGATGAGGAGGACGAGTCGGGGGCGTCGGGGTGAGAGGGGGAGGGGGAAGGGGGAGGGGGAGGGGTCGTCGTCGGCTGATGAGGAGGACGAGTCGGGGTCGGGGTGAGAGGGGGAGGGGGAGAGGAGGAGAGGGGGGGGAAGGGGAGGGAGAGGGAGAGGGGGAGGGAGAGATAGAGATAGAGAGAGAGAGAGAGAGAGAGAGAGAGAGAGAGAGAGAGAGAGAGAGAGAAGAGAGAGAGAGAGAAGAGAGAAGAGAGAAGAGAGAAGAGAGAAGAGAGAAGAAAGAAGAGAGAAGAGAGAAGAGAGAAGAGAGAAGCGAGGAGAGAAAGAAGAGAGAGAGAGAAGAGAGATATAGATATAGATAGATAGATAGAGACAGAGAGAGAAAGAAAGGAGGGAGAGGAGAGGGCGGGAGGGAAGGGAAGGGAGGTGGAGATGGAGGAATCACGGGAAAGAAATGGTTAAAAGTGAGGCCGAAGGGGAAGGTAAAAAAGGGCAAAAGAGATGAGAAAAGGGGAGTGAGAAAAGGAAGGGAGAAAATATGGGAAGTGTAGGAGAGACAGAGAGAAACAGGATAAAAGGGGTAAAAGATAAGAATATAAGAATATAGGATGTGAGAGAGAGAAGGATAAAATACAAGACAAAGAAAAACAAAAATAAATGAGAATGGGAAAAGGTTAGGAGAGACGGACAGAATGAGAAAGACAGAAACAGTAAAGATAAGAGAAAGAAGGAAAACAAAATAAACGATAAAAAAAAAAAATGTGCGGAAAGAGAAATTTACAGAAAGACAAAATAAACGATGAATGAAAAAGATACAGAATAATAGAACAATCGAAACATATTCCCAATCCTAAAATATTACCTCATATAACTTCTTACGTTCTTCTTTCCCTTACTAAGGACACGCCCGACACATTAAGTAAGTTAGAGATATTTATATATTTGTTACGGTAATAATTATTAAATAATGAGCTTAATTACATTTTCTGGTGTTTTTATTTGTTATAACCTGTTTGTAGAAAGATCGGAAAATCGCCTTCATTCGTTACAAGCACATATATATTTTTTTATCGGAAATTTACGGTGAAAATGGATGTAACAGAATCATTTTCTCGGATATTACAATTATTATTCGAAATGACTCCACAAATAAACTTTATCAAAATCGGAGCAGGTTTATCTTGAGAACTTTCTACAGTCAAGCTATACGGTCCATCATTGATTTGACTGCATCTTCTCTTCACGAATTACATCATAAAAAAAAAAATACAAAATGAGGCAGTGAGAGTCATAAGAATAAGCTAGTTTCATTATACATGTCAAAGGCTATTATCTACCCATAACCATTCATTTTCGAACAAAGGATATTAGTAAGAAACAACCTCAGACTGGCATGCAGCAGTCTTTTAAGCCACCAAAACTTGTGGAACTGCCCATGTGATAATAGGCATAGACCCCCCCCCCCTCAAAAAAAAAAAAAAAAAAAAAAAAAAAAAAAAAAAAAAAAAAAGTTCTCTCACACGTTCTCAAGAAAGATTTAATAAAAATCGTAACATGTTGACTCCCTTTCTACCATACAGGTTCTAGGAAACAGTTGATAACATATATTTCATCATAGACATAAGGCCTTCTACGACTACAATCTAAATAGACGCTCAGTCAACCTTAAATGGATCCATAGTTCCATTAATACTGCCATTATATATGTTTCCATTCACCCAACTACAAGTCAAATTAAGACCAATGTTCATAGAAACAGTAGGGCTTCAATTTAGAATAGAACACATGAAATACACAGTAATAAGCTCTTCTTCAGTAAAATGGTAAAAGGAAGTGACCATAAAAGACCACTTATTTAAAAAAGAACTAAGGAATGAAGCAGTAATGATACATATATTAAGACTAGGATATAGATGTTACTGGGGAATAAGAGAGAAATATCAAAGACTGCCAACACTGCAATTCTCCAGTTTCATAGCCTCTTTTGCACTACCTTCTAACCTGCCCTGTTTTGCAATCATTGGAATTAGCCACGTGACTTGCAACAAAATACTTGCATCCACTTTCCATACTATAAGGAATGAACTCCAATTTAAGCAAGCCAGCAAAACCTGTTGTAAACGTTCTTTGAAAGCCCTGCCCCTAAACTCACTTTAAATTCCACAACCCACTTACGGGAGGCAAATATTTACACACGCACACACACACACACACACACTTCTGGATCACGACCAGAAAATCTAAAAGAAAAAGAAAAAAAAGAAAATGGGTATAACAGCCTAATCTGTTACAACAACTGGAATTCAAATACTAATAATTGAATGATATATATCGTACTAAAAGATATCAGGATCACAAAGTTGATATAAATCACATAAACTAGATCTCTGACACTACTAAATACATACACAGAACAGACCTCGTCTCTGGTACTATTATTCTTACAAATTGGTCACATCCTCTCACGACAATGTGACATTCTATACTGTTTCGATGTGAGTAAACAGCATAGTATTTATTCGCCATAACCCATGTGCAATCCCAGGGGGCTATAACACCATATATACAGCTGGTGAAACCTACACAAACTGGAGCAATAACATGATATTTAAGGTGTAAACTACTACTATAACCTATGTGTCGCCATTAACGTTGTCCTTCGAAGTTCATCTTGGCGGGTCAGCTAATTGGTTCCCTTGTTTTCTCCTTTTCCGTTTCCTCTTGATATCTCCTTTTTAATGTCGGTTGATGGTGTCATGTTAACGCTAATTTCCCTGTTTAATTTAACGAAAAGTTCGTTTCCTAAAATTTTATCTACTATAAGATGGTTAGTAAAAAAAATGGCTGTAAAAGTCATAAATATACATCTAACACTGATGACTTCGCGTCATTCTAGATGTGTATAACGGTCTCGTATATATATCTAGTTTTGATTAAATATATAAAAAAAAGTATGATAACAATACCGATATTAATAAATATACTCGTAATCACAACAGTCATTGTGACTATGATTAGAGTAATAATAAAAATACCATTATTTTGATAAACCAAAAACTCCTCAGCTTTAAGAAAAGATCAAAATATTGAGTCCATTATATTGAGTAAATTTTGATATGAATTTCACATGAATATAAATCTCGGAAAAAGAAACAGAAAAAGAAAAAGAGAAAAATGCACAACATCACTGCAATACATACGTGATTCTCCAGCATTTCATTTCCTTCTCGTAATATATTTTATTTTCCTTCTCTTAATACATACATGAGTTTCCAGCATTTTATTTCCTTCTCGTAATATATTTTATTTTCCTTCTCTTAATACATACATGAGTTTCCAGCATTTTATTTCCTTCTCTTAACATATTTTATTTTCCTTCTCTTAATACATACATGGTTCTCCAGCATTTTATTTCCTTCTCGTAATATATTTCATTTTCCTTCTCTTAATACATACATGAGTTTCCAGCATTTTATTTCCTTCTCTTAACATATTTTATTTTCCTTCTCTTAATACATACATGAGTTTCCAGCATTCTATTTCCTTCTCGTAATATATTTTATTTTCCTTCTCTTAATACATACATGAATCTCCAGCATTTTATTTCCTTCTCTTAATATATTTTATTTTCCTTCTCTCAATACATACATGAGTTTCCAGCATTTCATTTCCTTCTCGTAATATATTTTATTTTCCTTCTCTTAATACATACATGAGTTTCCAGCATTCTATTTCCTTCTCTTAATATATTTTATTTTCCTTCTCTCAATACATACATGAGTTTCCAGCATTTTATTTCCTTCTCTTAATATATTTTATTTTCCTTCTCTCAATACATACATGAGTTTCCAGCATTCTATTTCCTTCTCTTAACATATTTTATTTTCCTTCTCTTAATACATACATGAATCTCCAGCATTTTAGTTCCTTCTCGTAATATATATCATTTTCCTTCTCTTAATACATACATGAGTTTCCAGCATTCTATTTCCTTCTCTTAATAAATTTTATTTTCCTTCTCTTAATACATACATGAATCTCCAGCATTTTATTTCCTTCTCATAACATACTCGTAAGATACTCAAAGAAATAAAAAGGAATTTCTCATTGCTTACCTTTTTCATGTTACTTTTTTTACTTCTCATTTTCACTAAGGATAATGATCGTAATAATAATAATGATCATAATGATGATGATGAGAGTGAGAGTATTATTTTCCAATGTACTATTATCATGGTCTAGATAAAAAGGAAATTAGTTCTTATTAAAACAGATGAATAAATTAATAATTAAGTTCTTATTTAGGATGTGGTTGGCATCATTGTTGTCATTATTAATAATAGTAGTGTCCTTGTTATCATAATCATTGATATTGCTTTCGCTTATTGTTATCATTATTAACACTAATGTTGATCATTATAACTATATATGCTATATCTCTATTTAATATCTCCTATCGTTACTTTTTATATACAATGTCGTTATCATTATCATCATTTTTGTTATTATCATCATTAGTATTGTCCTTATTATCATTATTATCATTATCATCATTACTATTATCATTATAATTATTATCACCATTATCATCAGTATAATTTCTATTATCGTCAATGATAATATTATCACCATTATTATTATTATTACAATTCTTATTGTCATAATCATTATAATCATAATTATGATTATTATCATTAGTACTATCATCATTATTATCATCATTATTGTTATTATCATTGGCGAAGGACTAACTGGATAAGGTTAGATTGGTAATTGGATTAGTATTTTGTAGACCAAAAAATAATACACAGGTAACAGCACACACACACACACACACACACACACACACACACACACACACACACACACACACACACACACACACACAGACAAAAAAAAAAAAAAAAAAAAAAAAAAAAAAAAAAAAAAAAAAAAAACAAGGTAATTAGCACAAAATGCTTTAAAAAAAGGGGGGGAGGGGGCGATACCCCTCCATGGCTAGGACTAACTTCAAAACTATAAGTAAGACTAGGTTGGTCGTTGGGTTAGGATAGGATTTTGTAGATTAAAACCAAAAATGTCACATTGTCTGTAATTTTATTTTACAGAAAGGCAGAAACACACCAATTTTATATGCGATTTGTTGGTAGACATTGATGGGATACCAATTTTCGATAGAAATTTCCCTGGATTACATCATGGGTCGAATATCGTAAATATTATTGAGAGAGAGAGAGAAAGAGAGAGAGAGAAGGGGGGAAGGAGAGAAAGAGAGAGAGAAGGGGAGGAGAGAGAGAGAGAGAGAGAGAGAGGGGAGGTGAGCTAAAGAGAGAGTAGAAGAGAGGGAGAGAGAGAGAGAGAGAGAGAGAGAGAGAGAGAGAGAGAGAGAGAGAGAGAGAGAGAGAGAGAGAGAGAGACACGAAAAGCATTAAAAATGCACACTGGAATCACAAGTAATCCATCAGTATTAATATCAATGGATTTTATGACGTAGGCCTATAATAAAAAATGTTATCATGATCTTTATAAAACTTGTTGATAAGAGTTCTATACTGTATGGCCAAATATTTAATGATGAGACGAAAAGGGAAAAAGGAATTTATCATAGCTTCTATTCTACATTATTCCTCTTTGTCTTTATTCTCCTTCTCTTTATTTCTGTTGTTTGTACTTATCCCTGCTTATTCATTTATCCCCATTCTCTGTCGATTTTGTATCTTTATCCCTGTCTGTCTGTCTCTATGTATATCTATCTGCCTATCTGTCTATTCTCTATCAACACTTTATCATATTTAGAATATCTCTTTTTCTATTATTATCGTCATCATTGTCTCTGTAATTACACTGGTCATCTATCATTTTTTTATACTTCCTTTTTTTCTCCTTTTTGTTCTCTTGTTGTCATCGGAAATCAAATACTTGAAGCATGTTTACTGTTGCTTACTCTCGGTTGGGGATCATTGATGTTGCGAATGAATAAATTGAATATTAAGTAATATTATATTTGATTATATTGATGATAGAGAGGGTGGGGGGCAGAGAGAGAGAGAGAGAGAGAGAGAGAGAGAGAGAGAGAGAGAGAGAGAGGGAGGGAGAGAGAGAGAGAGAAGAAAGAGAGAGAGAGAGAGAGAGAGAGAGAGAGAGAGAGAGAGAGAGAGAGAGAGAGAGAGAGAGAGAGAGAGAGAGAGAGAGAGAGAGAGAGAGAGAGAGAGAGAGAGAGAGGGGGGCAGAGTGAGAAAGAGAGAGAGAGACGAACCATCAAACACGAAATCCTCATCAACAGACTAAGGAAAGAAAAAACAAAATCCAGCACAGTCCCTTTTCATCATTTTATTGAGCAAAATTTTGGACGGACAATATCACAGACAGTGAAAACTTGATAGGTGATAGAGCCACATCAAAGACAACGGAGAGGCGAGGTCGTGCTGACTAGGAGGAAAAGACAGACCTTCGCTGACCTTTCCTGACCTCCAAACACCTGACCTCGTTAGGTTAAAGTGTTCCAAGAACGTGCTCATTAATTAACTCGGGGGTGAAGAGAGAGAAAAGAAGGAGACGGAAAGATGGAAAGTTAGTAAAGGAAGTTAGATGGAGAGACTAAAGAAAAAAAACATAAATATTTGAGAAATTGGATTAGGTTAACTATAAAGGGAAAACGAGAAAAAGAAAATGAAGGGAATAGGAAAGAAGGAAAAAAAATGAAAAGAGGGAAGAATAAGACGATAATAAGCAAAGAACAATACGAAAACGGTGACCAAAAGAAGAAAATAAGAGATGAAATATGAACAAATAGGAAGAAGAGAATAAAAAGACCATAGCAGAGATAAAGAAGAGTTTGCAAATGGCTAAGTGTTCCGTGGTGCTCTTGATAAAGCTTACACATGTGCGTCAAATATACAACTCTTACTTAGATCTTCACAATCCTTAAAATATGTCTTCTATAGGCCTACTTTCACATATAGATAAAATATACAAGAAGTTCTCCTTTTTCAACGTAAAGATCTTTACAGTATAACAGGAACTACAAATTGTGAGTGATCATTCTTTCTCTTCCTTTCTTTTTTCTTAATCGTAGCGTGTCTATATATATCTACGTCAAGGTTAATTACGACTTTATTCGGTGTTTTAGAAACTGAAACTTACCATACGAAATACAGATTCAAAATCACAAATCATTACTGTTATATCTTGCACTAGACTAAAAAAAAGAACAAAGCATGGTTGCCGTGTTCATATATATATATATTTTCTTTATTTTTTTTTTCTGATTTCTGATTCAGATATAATGCTATTGTAAGGCGGAAGTAACAACATTAATTTGAATACAATCTTAAAAGGAAAAGTTTTTTTTTTGTGGAATCTGAAGGTGACACAGTTGCTGGAAGAACGGTAGTGTTTTAAATAAATAAATA
>NW_028234409.1:36177349-36182349 GCF_977035675.1 Penaeus japonicus
TGAGAAAAAAGGAAAAACAAGGAGTCGTTTCTCATGGAGAGAGAGAGAGAGAGAGAGAGAGAGAGAGAGAGAGAGAGAGAGAGAGAGAGAGAGAGAGAGAGAGAGAGAGAGAGAGAGAGAGAGAGAGAGAGATAATACAGATCAAGAGAGTGAGAGTGAGAGTGAGAGTGAGAGAGACAGAGAGAGAGAGAGAGAGAGAGAGAGAGAGAGAGAGAGAGAGAGAGAGAGAGAGAGAGAGAGAGAGAGAGAGAGAGAGAGAGAGAGAGAGAGAGAGAGAGAGAGAGAGACATAGGCAGAGAGAGAGAGAGAGAGATAAGAGACCTTCACATATCACTAGTCGAGAGAGGAAGATCACTGAAAAACACAGACGTAATTGCTGTAAGAAAATTGCTTTAGTAAGGAAACAGACAGTGTCGTCTTAATTGTCACGGGAGGAATGAATATTTGCCGATCTTACCGAGGAAAGGAAAAGAAAAAAGAGAAAGTGAGATTTAATCAAAGTGAGACTGATAGTTGGATACCAAGTGATAGTGACGATAGTGAGTGAGACTAAATAGATGTAGTGAGATAGTGAAAGTCACGTGACGCTGATCTTGACAGTGTGTGTGTGTGTGTGTGTGTGGGACATTGACATGTATATTATAAATAAATATAATAGAAATTTGTGATGGTGTACACAGAACAGAGCAAAGCTATTTTTTTCTTTTGTTAGTCTGGCCATCACAGAAAAAAAAAAAAATCTATTTAATTTGACCGTTGTTTTCACACCGTAACAGTTAGTCTTGAAGCGAATACGTAATTTTCAAAAACTGATTCTATTAATTCCGATAATTTAGAGAACAACAATAGGGACGGGGACGTTTTGAACTAAAAAAAAATATCTAGAATCTACTCTAATGGACGACTTATAATACCAACAACACTTAAAGCACAAAAAGACTAAATCAGGTCACCTTTAAAAAAAAAAAAGTTAATTCCTTAAGACACTGAACAATACAAGATATCAAAAGCCAGACGTTTGGGGGCGACAGAGAGTAAAGCTACGGCTATATACATTTAACTGCCCACATGTAACGAAAAAAAAAAAAAAAACTACAAAGGATGTGTTAATAAAAAGTGTCTCTCGACAGGCATCCTCATGACTCCGACGTGTGGTAGTGACAAAGAAAGTGGAAGAACAAGAAAGTGGAGGAACACGAGCAAAAAAAAAAAAAAAAAAAAAAAAAAAAGAGGGCTAGAAATCTCCACATACAGTACAGTAGAACTAGGTGGAAGTGGCACATTCTGGGGACTCTATATATATATATAAATATATATATGTACGATCTACAATTGAACGGAACAATCACCGAAGCCACGGGGGGGAGGAGGAGGAGGAGGGGAGGGGAGGTGAAGGGGGTCCCCTCAGTATTCATTGAAGTAACCCTCTCCCTCGTCTTCGTAGTCGTAACTGGCGGACGCCTCGACTTCGCCGTAGTCCATTTCGAGGGCTGCCAGATCCTCCCGAGCCTCGGCGAACTCTCCTGGAGGAGGGGGAGGAGGAGGAGGAGGTGGAGGAGGTGGAGGAGGAGGAGGAATAACAGGAAGAGGAGGTGGAGGAGGAGGAGGAGCAGGAGGAGGAAGAGGAGGAGGGGGAGCAGCAGCAGGAGGAGGAATAGCAGGAGGAGGAGGTGGGAAGGGAGAGAAGGAAGAGGAGCAGCAGCAGGAGGAGGAGGAGGAGGAGGAAGAGGAGGAGGAGGAGATGGGAGGGGAGAGAAGGAAGAGGAGGTGGGAAGGGAGAGAAGGAAGAGGTGGAGGAGCAGCAGCAGCAGCAGCAGGAGGAGGAGGGAAGAGGAGGAGGAGGAGAAAGGGGAGTAAAGAAAGGGAGAAGGAGAAGGGAGGGAAGGAGAGATGTTGCGGCGGCCGGAGGAAGGTGCAGGGAGACGAGGAGAGTGACGATTGTTAGAAAAAAAAAAAACATTTTGGAAGAAAAAAAAAAAGAAAAAAAAGGGAGAAATATATTTATGGTGTGAGAAATTCGCGGAATCGTGGACACAGGAGTGATGTAATAAATAAACACAAGAGGGTAATATAAAGAGAGATGAAAACCAAGTGCATAACACCAAAAAAAAAAAGCAAAAGACCAACAGGGGAAAAAGGGGAGGAGTCAGAGGAACATGTAAAAGAAAAACAACAACAAATGAATGAACCAATACACAGAAAAGTAAGGTCCGTATTTTTCTTGCTGAATAAAGGATAATAATAATAATAATAATAATAATAATAATAAAACTCTAACTAGCTTAGTCATCAGTCATAGTGTCTTAACAAAGGGAATACAATGATAGGGATACGAGAGAAATGCCAATAGAATGTACCGTGATAAGCACACACATTCGCACATTTATATACATGGTATATGGTGATGTTACTCGGTGAAATATATATGCAGGTGAGGAGTGTAATTGTGATGACCAAACAAGTGAGCAGATGCAGCGCTAGTCGTCAATGGGCTGGTCCTGGTTCGGTTTAATATTCAAGAAGGATTGTAGGAATTTCAGGCCAGAGGTGATATGACTCGGTGGAGCATTTTCCTCGTGAGGAATAGGAGCTGGATAACTTGAGTTTGGTCTAATAGATAAAGATTTTAATTCGTTCGTGGATGTATTGGAACGGAGCCACGATAGGAACAAAAAAGAGTCGTGAAACAGCACAAGTAAAAAAAAAAAAAAAAAAAAAAAAAAAAAAAAAAAAAAAAAAAAAAAAAAAAAAAAAACAACGCCCACCTTTAAAAACAAAAAAAAAGTGTTTTTTTTTTCTTTTCGCCAGATTTCACAAAACGCCTTGAGTGGACCAGCCCCTTGACGGCATTAGATCATGAAGGGCGTACACGTGAAAGACGGCGATAAGGATAACCATGAGTGATTGTTATTGAAGATTAAATTAAATTAAAGATTAAACACTCCTGTGCTTAGCAACACTTGGAGATTATATTTCTGCTTCTTAACCAATGTCTCAATGTTGATTTGTTTTTTTTAAAGCATGGACATTATCTTATGATATTTTCTTTATGTGCAAAACACCTGTAACACAGTCACATATGTGTGAGCAACCTTCTACGCAATGGTATGCATGTTGGTGACCTGCAACGATCAATAAAATGCTGCAAATGGGTAAACCTGTACATGAGTGATCGGCGACAATTATAAAGGTAAAATAGATGACCTGTAACACTGTCATGGGTGAGAAGGCGACCTGCAAAACATTCGCGTAAAGGTCAAACGTGACCTGTAACGCTGTGACAACACCCGTATTATGGTTATAACTGATCTGTAACTCCGTCATGGGACCTGTGACACTGTCTTAAATGTGTAGGTCTTTGGTGCTCTGTCAGTCACACTAACTAATTCACCACACACACTGTCACATCGTGCAGGTTAAATGGTGACCTGAAATATCAATATATAATTAATGCAGTGAGAGGCGAGGCACTTGAAGAACTGCAAGAGATATATATATATATTTGAGTGGCTACTTGTTACGCCTTTCGTGTTTTGCAGATGAAAACTAGATTATATAATTATATAATTTAGAATAACTTAAAACCATCACATCATTCAACAAAAATTCCCATTACTCAGAAAAAAAATACAAAAAAAGAACAAAAAAGAAAACATAGACGGATCACATTAGTCAATTTTGATGGTGACTATTAATGTGGATTAGCGTAAGTACTCGTATTAGCTATTGATCTGTATTTAATTGGCTAATGATTACTGGTAAATAGAGATAAAGAGAATATTATCCTTTGTTTGAAGTACATTAAGCGAACACCAATTATTTCGAGAAATTTCCACATTAAGTGACATTGCACAAACATTCATTGTTTTATTATGAATAAATACGTACAAACATTATTTCAATAATAAGTGAAAATGACATTAACTCTATCTCCTTGATAAGGATAACACGTGTTACAATTACAAAATAAACGTAAAATTTTAAGATTTGTGACAGCATGCCAATGCAGAGAACGCTTGCATCATAACTTTAGTAGAAGAACACATAACTTGTTTATCATTCAATTTATTTATTCATAATAGTTCTAATGAAAAAAAAACATTTAATTTTCAACCAGCAATATTCTGTCATATAGACTCACCAATCACTTATTTGCATATTAAATTTCATTATATAAAAAAATACAATTTTCCTTTATGTTCTTTTTTCTAGATTCACTCTTTTTATGCTTACATTTCATTATTTTAAGAAGATGACCCAATATGACCTAATATGACCTTTCCTGCTCTCCCAATCCTACAAAGGACATACACAGGGCATACCACACATACTCCCATTCCTCCTCCCTTTTGCATTTCTTCCTTTCTTCATCCCATCTTCCTTCCCACTTCCTATACGGTCACACAATACCTACAACACACACACGCACTAAAAGCCCGCCTTTCTCTACCTCATCTACCCAACGCACACGAAAGAAAACCAATGAAACAGCTCTCCTAAAGGCAGAAAAAAATAAATACACCATATACACCCTCTTTGTTGAAAGACAGTGTGTATGGAAACTACCTTTAACTTCAACTCTAACTACCTCGGTGTGTAGTGTGTCTTTTTTTCCCGCCATTTTATCAACGCGGGAGAGTTTTTGTCTTTTGGCGCCAATATCCCCCAAAACAGAGGTGTTTATCCACTCACCTTCTTCCATGCCTTCTCCGACGTACCAATGGACGAACGCACGTTTGGTGAACATCAAATCAAACTTGTGGTCGATTCTTTCCCAAGCCGATCTGATGGCGGTGGTGTTTGAGAGCACACACACAGCGCGCTCGACTTTAGCCAAGTCTCCGCCAGGGACGACTGTGGGAGGTTGGTAGTTGATGCCGACCTGTGCGGAGTGTAAGAGTTATGAGTCTCGGCTTGTTTTTGGATTTTCTTTTTCTCTCTGTCTCTCTCGCTTTCTCGCTTTCTTGTTCTCTGTCTCTCTCGTTCTATCGCTCTCTCTC
>NW_028234409.1:36187349-36189849 GCF_977035675.1 Penaeus japonicus
AGAGAGAGAGAGAGAGACAGACAGACAAACAGATAGACAGACAGACAGATAGATAGATAGATAGATAGATAGATAGATAGAGAGAGAGAGAGAGATAGAGAGACAGAGTCAGACAAACAGATAGACAGAGAGATAGATACATAGATAGATAGATAGATAGATATATAGAGAGAAACAAATAGAGAGAGAGAGAAAGAGAGAGACAGAGAGACAGAGAGAGAGACAAACTGATAGAGAGAGAAACAAATAGAGAGAGAGAGAAAGAGAGAGACAAACAGATAGACAGACAGATAGATACATAGATAGATAGATAGAGAGAGAGAGAAACAAATAGAGAGAGAGAGAAAGAGAGAGACAAACAGATAGACAGACAGATAGATACATAGATAGATAGATAGATAGATATATATAGAGAGAAACAAATAGAGAGAGAGAGAAAGAGAGAGACAAACAGATAGACAGACAGATAGATACATAGATAGATAGATAGATAGATATATATAGAGAGAAACAAATAGAGAGAGAGAGAAAGAGAGAGACAAACAGATAGAGAGAGAGAGAAAGAAAGAGAGAGAGAGCGAGAGAAACAGATAGATAGAGAGAAAGAGACAGACAGAGAGAGAGACAGAGACAGACAGACAGAGAAACAGACAGACAGAGAGATATAACGATAGAGAGAGAATGAAGAACAAAACAAGGCATAAAATTTCCCTCAACTTACCGACAGTGTAATGGCCTCTGGCGTAGTTATTAGCCGCGTCTTCCTTGCCTGTGATGAGGGTGTTTGGGGAGAACAGCTCCCTGTACGTTCCCGTCCGCACCTCATCTGGGGGACGAGAGAAAGTTGCAGGTGTTGATCAAGGTAATGCTAGAGTTTTGTCAAGGTAATGTTGGTGCTTTGTCAAGGTAATGTTAGTGTTTTGTCAAGGTAATGTTAAAGTTTTATTAAGGTAAAATCAGTGTTTATCAAGGTAATGTTAAGGTTTTATCAAGGTAATGCTAGAGTTTTATCAAGGTAATGTTAAAGTTTTATCAAGGTAAAGTCAGGGTTTATCAGGGTAGAGTCAGTGTTTATCAAGGTAAGGCTAAAGTTTTATCAAGGTATAATTTTGATAGTGATGAAATTGAAATATAAATGTAATAGTGATAATAGAAATGTGATGTAACCTTGTACTACTGATATATAAAAAAGTATCACTCCTATGCCAATGAACGAGGCGAGGGAAAACTAATAACATAAACAACAAAACAATAACAACAACCACTGAACAAGACGAGGGAAAACTAATAACATAAACAACAGCAAAACAACAACAACAACCACTGAACAAGACGAGGGCAAACTAAACTAATTTTCTTTTTCCCGAAATAATCGTACCCCAAGTCTCTCATTTCTGCAATTAATCTCGGGATGACCGTGTCGGATCAATACGCGGGTGACAGGTAGTGGTGGGGGGTGGTAGGCGAACCGAATAGGTAGTGATGATAGTCAATGATGGTGGTAAAGGGAAGGGGTGGTAGGCATGAGAACACAGGTTGTGGTGATGGTAGGGTGGGGCGGTGAAGGGAAAGGGGAGGGGGATGGGGGATAGGAATGAGAACACAGGTAGTGATGATAGTCAATGATGGTGGTAAAGGGGTGGTAGGCATGAGAACATAGGTTGTGGTGATAGTCGTGGGGTGGGGCGGGGAAGGGGAAGGGAGAGGGGGATAGTCATGAGGGCACAGGTAGTGATGATAGTCAATGATGGTGGTAAAGGGGTGGTAGGCATGAGAACACAGGTTGGGGTGATAGTCGTGGGGTGGGGCGGGAAGGGGGAGGTGGAGGGGGATAGTCATGAGAACAAGGATAATGGCAAATTCCTAAGAACAGATAGTGATGTCAGTCATGGGAAGAGATACGGGTAATAGTCATAATAGCAGAGGTAATGGTGGAAGTCATGAGAAGAGGCTGTGATGAGAATCATGATCAAAAGTCTAGTGATGAGAGTTATGAAAACGGGTTGCAGTGATAGCCATGAAATCAACCGGAAATGGTGATGGTCATGAAAACACAGGTCATGAGAACTTATTCTGGCCATAATTCATAAGAGCTTTTTTTCTTTATTTTTCTTTTTTCTTTTTTCTTTTTTACAACAATCGACTTTGATGAAACGTTATTTCATGGAACAGATCATTAACAAGAGGAATATGCTGGTAGGATACCGCCATGGCGAGGGGAGGAGAAGAAGGAGATGGAGTAAAGAGGGAGTGGAAGAGAGAAGAAAGAGGGAGTGGAAGACAGAGTAAAAAAGGAGTGGAAGAGAGAGTAAAGAGGGAGTGGAAGAGAGAGTAAAGAGGGAGTGAAAGAGAGAGTAAAGAAGGGGTGGAAGACAGAGTAAAGACGGAGTGGAAGAGAGGGTAAAGAAGGAGTGGAAGACAGAGTAAAGAGGGAGTGGGAAGGAATACAGAAAAAAAGATGAAAAAAGGAGAGAGAGGAAAAAGGGGGGAAAGAGGGAAG
>NW_028234409.1:36192349-36194849 GCF_977035675.1 Penaeus japonicus
ATTTCTCTGTTTCGCTTATGTTTTCGAGGTTCTTCGAAGGAGAGAGAGAAAGTTCAGTTCCTTATACCACGGGGGGAGTTAATAGGAGTTCGTCAGAGCCCACCTGGCGTGACCTGAGCTCACTAGAGGCTTAATGATAAGGTCATGCCGCTGACAGGTAACTGTTTCTACTAGTAGGGAGAGAGAGAGAGAAAAAAAAAAACACGAACTAATATAGGTCAGCAGGTGCCTCTTATATTGATAATTCATCTATCTTGGTCTGTGGGTAATGACGTGTTTTTCTTTTCTTTCTTTCTTTCTTTTTGTTGATAATGATTTTAGACGATCTACTTGTCTCTCTCCTAAGATTAACTCGAGTCAACCACTTGTTCGTCACCCGGAGGGAATTTCGTATGGTTATCTCACAAAATACAAACACAGGAATGTTAGAATGTTAGATCAACATTATTTCGCTATTACGGTCTGGTGAGATGTTTAGACTCATTCGAAACGTCATAATTGTATGTTTACTTGATCAATGTGGTTGTCTTTCATCTTTCTTTCATTTTCTTTTTGGTTCACACGTTTCTCCGTTGTGTTTGTCTACACGGTTACGTATACGGGAAATAGTGACACGAATCACAACCACAACTAGGTAAGAAACAAAACAACAATAAAAAAAAAACCGGTAACATTTCGAATAAAACTTAAATTCGTTTTCAAACAGAAAGATTTTGAAAATACTCACAAGTTTCATTTTGTTTTTCAAATCGAGTCGCCTCGGATTATTTTGTTCCTTTTTTAACGAGCCTTTCTCAATTTCCTTTGGTCTCTCTTGCTAAGAATAAGGAGAAGGAGTGTGAGTCACGGTCGCGCTAAGGGAACGAGACGGGTTTTTATCTTATATTTGAAATTAAGATTAACTAGAATGTCCATCATGATTCGGATATTCCTCCGCCCATAAAATACGAAGTAAATTATCCATAATACGTAACATTAAACACCAATTCCCTAAATGATGTATAATCTCCTATCTAATGATACAAGCTTAATATCCCTCCTCCTTGTCCTTCCGGTAGCGTGACCTATTGTGACCTTAGAGAACGGAAAAGGATTGGCCTAATGACTAAGCGAGCAAAGTCTCGAGTCAGAGAGGTTAAGAAACACTAATAACAATGAGACTCCGTGATCATCGCATCGCGTAGATATATATTCCTGGCTCTCCGTTCCGCCATTTTGGAGGTACAGTAATTTCACTTCGGCCTTGGAGGGAGAGCCACGAGGGTGAATTCGATGGGTGTGATTGTGGTACTCTACTCCTTGTGGTACTCTCGAGGTACGCTAGGGTACGGTGGAGTTGTTGTGGTCACGGCGCGTGGTCCTATGACTGTATGAAGGCTTTCTGATGGTGTGTTATGTAATGAAATGCGTTGTGACGTTATGTGTTTTTTAAGATTATGGCACTATGAAGTGTATGAAACTTCTTCTTTATTCCCTTTTTTTTAAACCTGTGGTACGATAAATTTCTTGTACTCATAGTGTATATGTAAGTGTAATCCGAAGAAAATATAACGACCGACGAAGCACATATCACCGTTGTAACTTTGTGATTCAAATGTTCTATTACTTTCCGCCTTGGGGTGTTTAGAAATAAGTAGGTATATGTCTGTTCTTAAATCTTCTAACCGTCGCATATACCAGCGTAACCTAATATATAACATTTGCTACTGAATAATGGGACGTATGGAGCGGTGTAGAAGGCTATTTGACTTTTGTTCACTCCTTTCCTTTGATTATTCTGGAACTTGTGGTACGAAACGGGAGTATCTGTTATTCATGTCATTTAACATTTCAGCAGCAAGAATACGTCCTTGCAGCGTGCTTTGCAATCGTAAGGCGTAATGTAATATTGAGAAGTGATGTTTGTAAAATAAATAGATAAATAGATAGAATAGAATAGAATAAAATAGAATAAAAAAATAAAAAGAGGTACAGTAGAACTAATGCGCGTTTTGCATCAGACTCCTCGTAGTCTAGCCCTTATAATTCCGAATAAAATATATAACGAATCAAAGACATCATTTTCTGATGTGTTTTCGATTTTTTTTCTTCTTCTCCTTTTGGCATTCGTTGAAAACATATCTCCGCGTTTCCGGGGAAGGCCTCCTTCAAGACAAGGATTTATGTTTCACGCCATATTTCATTTACTTTCATTCTCTGAAGCTAAGCGGAGTTATACGTTAAGGATAAGCTTTGTGTAACTCTTTGAATGGATGCTTTTTGTAAGAGAATTTTGAGTTCTAGAATCCACACTCGTATTGGTTTTGTACGAAGACGTGTGTACTTACATATGTGTGTGTGTGTTTGTGTGTGTGTGTGTGTGTAGGTGTTTGTGTGTGTGGGTGTGTGGGTGTGTGTGTGTAGGTGTGTGTCTGTGTGTGTAGGTGTGTTTAATCTATATCTTTAATGTTTTTACGTATGTCTATAGATATATGCGTGCATTTTGTTTATTTGTGTGAGT
>NW_028234409.1:36199849-36202349 GCF_977035675.1 Penaeus japonicus
GGAAAAGGGAAAATCATTTTTATTTTATCTGAGAGAGGTAGATCAAGTTAGGATGTGTCTCTGTCTCTCTCTCTCTCTTTCTCTGACTGTCTTTGTTTGGCTCTTTTTATCGATTTCTCTTTCTTTTTTTTCTCTCTCTCATTTTCTTTCTCTGTTTGTATATATATATATCTCTTTCTTTCTTTCTTTCTTTCTATCTCTCTCTCTCTCTCTATCGCCCTCTTTCCCTCTCTCTATCTCTTTCTCTCACTCCTCCATCTCCCTTTTCCTCCCCCCCTCTCTCTATCCCTCCCCACCTCCCCCTCCCTTTCCCTCCCGCTCTCTATCTCTCATTCATTTCTCATTCACAATACGAGCATTAGATCAAGCAAGAGTAGCAACTTTTTAATTCAACCTTTTTAATTCAAGAATGATAACTTTTTTTTTTTATTCAACCTGTTTTTAAGAATAAAAACAAAACAATCCTTGAATGACGTCCCCTTCAGTAAATCATTCCACAACATCAACTTGATTACCCAAACAAGTGCCTGACCTGTCGATGTCCAAGATAAGGTGTGTGCGTTTCCACCCCCGCCACACCCAGGATGATTATTCGGGCGTAATAATGATCTTTATCTTTGTTTATCATTGTAACGCGACGGGAAGTTGATTACCCAGCTGGCCACGGCATGGGCCCGGGTCACGTGATCACCGTGTCTCTTTTGTCGTGTCTGGGATGTTTTTTTTCGTTTTTATTTTTTTATTATTATTATTTTTTTGCTGTATTTTGATTTTAGTTTGTTTCTGTTTCGGGTATTTTGTTATTTGTCTTTTTTTTTGGGGGGGGAGGTGTTTGTGTGTGTGTGCGTTTGTGTGTGTATGTTTATGTGTGTGTGTGTGTGTGTGTGTGTGTGTGTGTGTGTGTGTGTGTGTGTGTGTGTGTGTGTGTGTGTGTGTGTGTGTGTTTATGTGTTTGTGTGTGTGTTTATGTGTGTTTGTGTGCGCGTGTGTTTGTTTGAATGTTTTTTGTGCATGTCAATATGTACAACTATGTAACGTATCTAACTTATAATGGAAGTATCTGCGGCATGAAGCAACAGGTTTAGAATATAGCTGCCATGTCTTCCCAAGACGTCAGTATGCTAGCGAGTCAGACAAGATCACGCAAAGGTGCGGCAGTGCTCTCTCTCCTTCTCCCTCTCTCTCTTTCTGTCTCTCATTCTCTCTCTCTCTCTCTGTTTCTCTGTCTCTCACATTCTCTCTCTCTCTCTCTCGCTCTCGCTCTCTCTCCCTCCCTCTCTCTCTCTCTCTCTCTCTCTGTGTGTGTGTGTGTGTGTGTGTGTGTGTGTCTGTCTCTCTCTCCCTCTCTCTCTATCTCTATCTATCTATCTCCCTCTCTCTCTCTGTCTATCAAACACCCCAGACACTCAGACATTCCGATCACTACGCGGTCACGATTCCATCATTATCCCCTTGGAAGTCATCACCGACCGGAAGTCATCACACAAAAGGTCAAGCACTCTCAGTCCGTCATCCACCACAGTGTGTGACCTTAGAAGAGTCATCTCCACCTGTCTCTCTTGACCCCGGACGAGGTCATCACGTCAAGGGCGTTCCAGCCACCACGCTAATAAGTACTACTTTGCTCTCTTGGTTATATCAGGTGCTATGTAAGTTCATATGTCCCGAATAGACTAAGTTAGATATATATCTGGCTAGACCCAGGTCGCTTTACACACCAAGTTAGATGTATATCCGGTTAGTCCCAGGTCGCTTTACACACCAAGTTAGATATATATCCGGTTAGTCCCAGGTCGCTTTACACACCAAGTTAGATGTATTCGGTTAGACCCAGGCCGCTTTACGCTGATGGATCTTTGCACATACGATGTAAGGACTTTGAGAAGAGGATATGAACTTAAATGCGAAGTGCAGAAATTATTAAAAGAGGGATTCTTACTTTATTGGAGAGGTAAATCTCTAGATAGTAAAGAAGAATTAGGAGTAGGTTTCTTAGGTCATGAAAAAAATATAAGGGAATTTCTACAGTGTGAGCGAAAGAGTAGATTCTGGAACACTGAACTTCAACGAAAGATATAACCTAAAAGTTATCCGAGTATACGCTCCTATCTGTTACCATAGTGATGAAGAGATAGAGAGTTTCTATGATGTGCAAGCAGCTACCGATAGAACAAAAAATTCCCTTTTTACCGTGATTATGTTTTTTTAAGCTCAGTTGGGACCCATGGAATAGGTACCAGAAATGGGAGAGGACAAATGCTAATCGAATTCGCCGAAGCTCGATCCCTCAATTATTATGATTTCATTTTTCGAAAAGAGACACGGGAGGATATGGACTAGGAAATTGCCATCTGGTATTAAAAAAGAAATTGACTTCATAATCACCAACAAGCGCGACACTGTGCAGGACGTAACCGTTATCTATAAAGTAAATGTCGGTAGCGACCATAGACTGGTCAGAAGTCGAGTAAAATTACAGCTAAGACGGGAACGAAATAAG
>NW_028234409.1:36207349-36219849 GCF_977035675.1 Penaeus japonicus
CACACACACACACACACACACACACACACACACACACACACACACACACACACACACACACACACACACACACACACACACACACACACACACACACACACACACACACACACACACACACACACACACACACACACACACACACACACACACACACACACACACACACACACACACACACACACACACACACACACAGACACACACACACACACACACACACACACACACACACACACACACACACACACACACACACACACACACACACACACACACACACACACACACACACACACACACACACACACACACACACACACACACACACACACACACACACACACACACACACACACACACACACACACACACACACACACACACACACACACACACACACACACACACACACACACACACACACACACACACACACACACACACACACACACACACACACACACACACACACACACACACACACACACACACACACACACACACACACACACACACACACACACACACACACACACACACACACACACACACACACACACACACACACACACACACACACACACACACACACACACACACACACACACACACACACACACACACACACACACACACACACACACACACACACACACACACACACACACACACACACACACACACACACACACACACACACACACACACACACACACACACACACACACACACACACACACACACACACACACACACACACACACACACACACACACACACACACACACACACACACACACACACACACACACACACACACACACACACACACACACACACACACACACACACACACACACACACACACACACACACACACACACACACACACACACACACACACACACACACACACACACACACACACACACACACACACACACACACACACACACACACACACACACACACACACACACACACACACACACACACACACACACACACACACACACACACACACACACACACACACACACACACACACACACACACACACACACACACACACACACACACACACACACACACACACACACACACACACACACACACACACACACACACACACACACACACACACACACACACACACACACACACACACACACACACACACACACACACACACACACACACACACACACACACACACACACACACACACACACACACACACACACACACACACACACACACACACACACACACACACACACACACACACACACACACACACACACACACACACACACACACACACACACACACACACACACACACACACACACACACACACACACACACACACACACACACACACACACACACACACACACACACACACACACACACACACACACACACACACACACACACACACACACACACACACACACACACACACACACACACACACACACACACACACACACACACACACACACACACACACACACACACACACACACACACACACACACACACACACACACACACACACACACACACACACACACACACACACACACACACACACCGTTAAGATGAAGAGGAAGAGGAGGAGGAGGAAGAGTAGAAGGAGAAGAAGAAGAAGGAAAACAAAGAGAAAGAATAAAAAAAGAAGAGGATGAAAGGGGGAAAAGGAGATGGAAGAGGAAGAAGGGAAAGAACGAAAGGAAAGAGAAAAAAGAAAAATGAAAATATGACGAAAGGAAAAACGAAGAAGAAGAAGAAATAGAGAGAGAGAAAAAGAAAAGAAAATGCTTCTGATTATCGAACGCAATATTCCACATTCACCGTTTTCATGTCAGACCTCCTTACATCTCCTCTTCCTCCCTTCCTTCCTTCCTCCTTTCTTCATTAATTCTTAAGCCACCTACTTCCTTTGTTCTTTCCTTCTTTCCCTATCTTTTAATTCCCTGTCTCCTTACTTCCTTCGTTCTTTCTCTAATGTCCCTACTTCCCTCCCTTTCTTATTCACCCCCTTTCTTCTACCTTCTCATCTCCCACCTTTCTTCCTTTCTTCCTCCCCTCTCTCCCTCTTCTTTCCTCCCTCCGTCTGCTTCCCTCCTTCTACTACCCCATTCCTCCCTTTCTTCTTCCTTCTCCTATTCCAAGTCATCACAGGAAAGCCAAACGAATCACGCAACATTAACGTACTGGTGTGTGCAACGTTGCAAACAGCTGTGTGCAAGGTGCAACACGGAAGTCAAAAGGCGAGAGCAAGGAATGGATCTTCAATCTCCATCCTCCTCCTCCATCAATGTTAAAGTCGTAGTAGAACTCCTACGGGGACGACTCATAAGTACGACTTTCGAATATGGCTCACATGTGCAACTTACGTGTGCAACTTACGAACATCGCTCACATGTGCAGCTTACGTGTGCAACTTACGAACATGGCTCACATGTGCAGCTTACGAATGTGGCTCACATGTGCGACTTACGAATATGACACACGAGTGCAACGTACGAATATGACTCGCATGTGCAACGTACGAATATGACTCGCATGTGCAACGTACGAATATGACTGTGCGACTTAAGTTTGCGACTCAGAAGCACGTCTTAAGAGATCAGCTTTTTGTCTTCTAAGCTCACCACCGTCATGGTTTCCGGGCGCTGCTGTTGCCATGTCAACACCGCATGTATCACCCTTCTGAAATGGCCGTTACTTCCGGTTGCCTTACAAGTAACCGTAATATGGTGTGTCGTGACACGTTTATGACACGTTTATGACACGTTATGGTAGCGTAAATCTGTCGGGGTGATGGATTTGGATTTCTGTCAACGCTGCAAGGAAGGAGTCGTAATGCAGAGTGTTGCTCGAAATAATATGGGGTTAAAAGGTCATATCCTTTGTTGGTGTAAAGGTTATTTGAACCGAATGCGTGAGGTATATTATGGGCCTATTTATTTCCTTAACAGTTGAGAAATTCAGAAAAGAAAAAGAGGGAGTTTTCTGAAGACTTGATGGTCGGGTATTGCATGGCAATGTGGTACACTCTCAATCGTATGAGTTTTTTATTTTTATTTTTTTTATTCGTCTTTCATTTCTTTTGTTTTTCTTATTCTCTTCCTCCTCATTTTTTTCGTTCAAAAATTACATGTTTTATTTTCTTCTTATCTCTTATTTTTTTCCCCTTAATTTTTTTTCGTTCTTTTATTCTTCTTTCATTTCTTTTGTATTTCTTCTTCTCTTCCTTCTTTTTTTTTCGTTCATAAATTTCTTGCTTTTTCTTCTTTTTATTCACTTTCATTTTTTTCGGATTTTCCTTTCTTCTTTTTCTTTTTCTTTTACTTCTTCTTCTAGACATTTGCTTCTCCTTTTTTCGCCTTTTTTACATTTTCTTTTCGTAAATAACACGCATACTAGAGAAAATAGGATGAGAAAGAGAGAATAAGCTTATTACATAACAAAAGAAAGGTAGCACAGGAGAGACAATAAAATAAAGAGATAGCGTTGAAGGGAGACAGAGAGAAAGGTGGAATATAAGGGAGAAGGGACAAAGAAAATTAGGAAGAGGAATAGAGAAAAAAGAGTGTGTATAGAATCGTAGTGCAATTTCCCTTTATACATTTACTGGCACCTGTTTCTAAATCCACCCGTATAGTTATTTTTATCCCTCTATCAGTAATCTACCACATATATTTTTTTTCTATAAAGAATGAACATAACAAATAAAAATAAATAAATAAAGAAGGAAAGAAAAAAACTGATGATAATAACCATGATCACGAAATTCAACCTACATTCACACACGTACACACACACACACACACACACACACACACACACACACACACACACACACACACACACACACACACGGGAGTATTAAGACATAATGGGTGACTCGCACACCGAAAATACACCGAGCTTTACAATTTGGGCGAAGATCGATACGCTAGATCGGCAGTCAGCTTTGTGTCACGCTGACGAACGTGGGGAGAAAGGGAAGACGTAGAGGATAATAAGAAGAGAAGGGGTGAGAAGAGGGACGGGGCGAGGGAGGGAGAAGAGGCGAGGAAACGCGAGGTTATAAAGAAGGGATGGGGAAAAAAAGGTGAAGGGAAATGAGTAGGATGAATAAACGAAGGGAATGATGGAGAGATAGGGATAGAGAGAAGATTTGTATTATGATAAATGGGGGAAAACGGATATGTAAGAATCAAAGGGCAATGGAAAACTAGCAAAGCATAAAACAAATATGAACGAAAAATACTTAACAATTACTTTAGACTACTTTAGTTACAACACAAGTTCAATTAATTAGACTTTAGATTTAGTCGTGTTACAATTATGACGTCACGACATGACAAATCTGTGATATGATCAAAGATTATCTTCTAACATATCAGAGAACATAAGTTATTGTATCTCTTGCTGGTTGACCTGGAAATCCGATTCATAAGTGAAAGCTGGATACAAATTCCGTAGAGTTACGCCACTCCAAAATCGTATCAATCAATAAATATATTATTCAGCAAATAAATGAATGACCAGGTAGTTAGAAACACCGAGAGACATATAGATAGAAAAATAGGCAGACAGAAGGGTGATCAGACAAGACAATAAGACATAGATATAGAAATAGATAGAGAAATATGAATGGCAAGATAAAGCTATATGCATAAACATATACATAGCTACATACGTAAATAATAAAATAAATCCATAAATGATGAAATGAAGAATCACAAACAGAGAGAAAAAAAGTTAAATGAAAACATTACCGCCTTAAAAACTACCCTTTTCTTAAGCAAAAGGAAAGACATATGGAACGCAATCACAAAATTCTTTTCATGTGAACGTGGAATCAAGTTCCAGGAACACGTACACAGAGAGGTAGGTGTTGGTTGCTTGGTGGCGGGCGTGTATACCGAACCATACATAAGTTATTTGTGTGTCGTGTCCTTGGTTGTACGCAAGGACTTGGGCTGTGTGGATTGTGGAGGTTTTTTTTCTGTGTTACTTTTGTTTTTTTTAAATCATTTTTTGTGTCTTTATGATTTTTTTGTTTGTGTTTATATCTGTTTGTTTCTCTCAGTCTCGTTGCCGCATTCTTTCTCTTTTATCAGACTCGGTGTTTCTTTCTCATTGGTTTATTCTCATTCTCTTTCTTTCTTTCTTTCTCTCTCTCTCTCTCTCTCTCTCTCTCTCTCTCTCTCTCTCTCTCTCTCTCTCTCTCTCTCTCTCTCTCTCCCTCTCTCTCTCTCTCTTTCACCGTCTGTGTATAGACATGCGTTGCCATGGTTACGCAGAATCACGTATGATACTGAAAGCTCTCGTCACATGGTCATCCCTCCTTTTCTATAAATGCACAATAGCACATATACTGTACGTGAGCACAAACACACGATCGCACATCAATATCGTGTGTACATATGTGCGTATGCGTGTGGATATGTGTGTGTGTGTGTTACTAGATCAATAAATCATGGAAAGGAGGAAAAAGTACGGATAAAAAAAAGAAAGAAAAAAAAATCATATGTAAAATGGATTAGCATTAATCAAACCGACAATAACAAAACAGAAAACACGAGAAAAAACAAACAAACTAATCAATCGACTAACAATATTCCAGCAAGACTAGCTAATCATCTAACAACCACTAACTACACGAACTAAATGACTAACAAGCCTCTAACTAGATCAATCCTAAAAAATGGATAAAAAAGACACTCCAGGGAACTAATCGTCTAGATCCGAGAGTGACATTTCCACAAAGCTCCGGCGGTGTGACATAATGCAGTAGGAATGTTGCTCTCGGCGTTGCATGGAGGTCAACTTACGAGTATCGGAAGGGTTTCGGCTGATGTTCGATATTGGATGTAGGAGTGATTTTTTTTTTCTTTTTTTGTTTTGTCTTTCCGTCCGTGATTTCGGCTCTTCTCTTTCTTTCTTTCTTTCTCTCTATCTCTATCTTTCGTTCTCTCTCTCTTTCTTTCTCTCTATCTCTTTCTCTCTTTCTTTCTTTCTTTCTTCTTCTCTTTTTCTTTCTTTCTCTTTCGTTCTCTCTCTCTCTCTCTCTCTCTCTCTCTCTCTCTCTCTCTCTCTCTCTCTCTCTCTCTCTCTCTCTCTCTCTCTCTCTCTATCTCTCTCGCTCTCGTTCTCCCCACTCTCTCTCTCCCTCTCTTTCTCGTTCTTTCTCTCTCTCTTCCCCCCCTCTCTCTCTCTCTCTCTCTCTCTCTCTCTCTCTCTCTCTCTTGTTCTCCCCCTCCCTCATCTCTCTCTCTATCTATCTATCTATCTATCTCCTCTCTCGTCACCCTTATCACCCTTATCACCCAATGCTACCGACGTCCCATACAAGCCACACGCTGCCATACCACATTAACAACTTGTCATTTCATAAACCCCGATAAAACTCACATGACCTTAAGCTGGTTATAACTGCTCCGCCCGTATAGCAGTGGCCGCTCTACATAAACCAGAGGGAGTGCCTTCCTACTCTCTCTCGTTCTCTCTTTCTTTCTTTCTCTCTTTCTCTTTCTTTTTCTTGCGCTCTTTTTCTCGCTCTCTCTCTTTCTCTTTCTTTTCTTTTTTTCTCTCTCTTTCTCTCTTTCTTTTTCTCGCGCTCTCCCTCTCCCTCTCTCTCTCTTTCTCTCTCTCTCTCTTTTTTTCTCGCGCACTCTCTTTCTCTCTCTCTCTCGCTCTCTCTCTCTTTCTTTATTTTTCTCGCGCTCTCCCTCTCCCTCTCCCTCGCGCGCTCTCTCTCTTCCCTCTTTTATTTATCCCTCTTTCTTTCTCCCCCTCTTCCTCACTTTTTGCTTTCCTCCCACCGTCCTTTCCTCCTTGCCTTCCTCCCCTCCTCCCTACGTCCCTACCTCCCCTATTTTTTATTCCCTTCCCCCTCCCTTCCTACCTCCCTCCTTCCCTACCTTCCTACCCTCCCTCCCTCCGTTCCTCCCTCCTTCTCTTCCTCCCTCCTTCTCTTCCTCCCTTCCTCCCTCCCTCCCTCCTTCTCTTCCTCCCTCCCTCCCTCCCTCCTTCCTTCCCTCCCTCCCTCCCTACCTTTCCTCTCTCCCTCCCTCCCTGCCTTCTTCCCCTCCCTCCCTCCCTCCCTACCTACCTCCCTTACCTTTTCCTTCCCTTCCTCCCGCACAAAGCTTTCACGCGCACAGCACCTTCCTGGACCCCCCCCCTCCCTCCCCCCTGAAGAGCTTAGAGGAAAGCTTACAAGTTGATTACCTCTATCATTAAGGCTTACTATCATGGTCAAATGAGAGTGACCTTTTCGTCCCTCAAATGGGCCTTTTGTGTATGTGTGCGTATTCACCTGTGCGTCTTTTGTGTGTGTGTGTGTATGTGTGTGTCTTTTGTGTGTGCGTATTCACCTGTGCATCTTCTGTGTGTATGTGTCTTTTGTGTGTGCGTATTCACCTGTGCGTCTTGTGTGTGTGTGTGTGTGTGTGTGTGTGTGTGTCTGTGTGTGTGTGTCTTTTGTGTGTGCGTATTCACCTGTGCGTCTTTTGTGTGTGTGTGTGCGTGTTTCTTTTGTGTGTGCGAATTCACCTGTGCGTCTTATGTGTGTGTGTATGTGTGTTTTGTGGATGTTTGTGTATGAGCGTGTGTCTTTTCTGTGTGTGTCTTTTGGTGATTACGTTTTATGTATATTTGTTTATTTTCTTTTTAATTGTGTTTTCGTTTGATTGTTTGAGTGTGTATATTTCACAAACATCTCAGCTTATAAGAAAGCATTACAGCATATGCTAATGTATTCCTCAAGATTACTTTATACAAGGCTTTGCGTTATATCTATCTTAACTTTTGCAATTGCTGCTGAATGCACTGATTATTGCGACACATCGTGAATTTATCCCCAATCCTCCGACTTTAAATCCATTTCTCTGTTTCTCTGTTTGTCTGTTTCTCTGTCTCTTTCTTATCATCTGTAAATGTTTTTCTTTTGAATAATGACGCTCTTTCAAGTCAAAGCTTTGGGGGTATCGAGGTGGTTGGGTGGGTGGGTGGGGGAGGGGGGGGTGAGGGTGAACTAGCTCATTAAGAATGTAACTAAGACCAACAAATTTCTCTCCCTCTCTCTCTCTCCCTATCTCCCTTTTTTCGCCATCTGCTTTACTCTTCCTCTTTCTCTCTCGCCCTCTTCCTCTCTTTCTTTCTTTCTATCCCTAACCTATCTCCATTTCTCCCATTTGCCTTCTCTCTCTCTCTCTCTCTCTCTCTCTCTCTTTCTCTCTTCCTCACCGTCTCTCGCCCTCTCCCTCTCGCTTTCTCACCCGCCCTCTCCCTCTCCCTCTTTCTTCCTCACCCACCCTGACCCTCTCCCTTTCCCTCTCTCTTCCTCCCTTCACCCTCACCCTCTCCCTCTCTCTTCCTCCCCTTACTCTCACCCACTCTCATTCTCCCTTTCTCTTCCTCTCCCTCTCTCACCCTCATCCTCACCCCCTCCCACTCCCTCTCCTCGTTTCATCCTCGTCTTCACAAGCTACCGCCACACACCTCGAAATAAACACACACACAGAAAAAAAGTACTCACCAACAACAGTAGGTTCCAAATCTCCCTCTCCCTCTCCCTCTCTCTTCCTCACCCTCACCCCCTCCCACTCCTTCCCCTCGTCTCATCCTCTTCACACACACACCTCGAAATAAACACACACACATAAGAAAAAAAAGTAAAAAAAAGAGTACTCACCAACAACAGTGGGTTCCAAATTTCCCTCTCCCTCTCCCTCTCTCTTCCACCCCCCACCCTCACCCACTCCCACTCTCCCTTTCTCGTCCTCCCCTCCCCTCACCCTCACCCCCTCCCACTCCTTCCCCTCGTCTCATTCTCTTCACACACACCTCGAAATAAACCCACACACATAAAGAAAAAGTAAAAAAAAAAAGAAGAGTACTCACCAACAACAGTAGGTTCCAAATCTCTCCCTCTCCCTCTCTATTCCTCCCCTCACCCTCACGCACTCCTTCCCCTCGTCTCATCCTCTTCACAAGCCACCGCCAAACACCTCGAAATAAACACATACACACAAAAAAGTAAAAAAAAAAGTACTCACCAACAACAGTGGGTTCCAAATTTCCCTCTCCCTTTCTCTTCCTCCCCTCACCCTCACCCCCACCCACTCCTTCCCCTCGTCTCATCCACTTCACACACACACCTCGAAATAAACACACATACATAAGAAAAAAAAGTAAAAAAAAAAGAAGAGTACTCACCAACAACAGTGGGTTCCAAATCTCCCTCTCCCTCCCCCTATCCTCACCCCACCCACTCCCTCCCCTCGTCTCATCCTTTTCACAAACACACCTCGAAATAAACATACACATATAAAAAATAAAAAAAGTAAAAAAGAGTACTCACCAACAACAGTGGGTTCCAAATCGACGAAGACAGCCCTGGGGACGTGTTTGCCCATCTTGGTTTCGTTAAAGAAAGTGTTGTAGGAGTCGTCGTCGACTTCGTTCTGGGGCATCGTGCCATCGGGGTGAATGCCGTGCTCGAGGCAGTAGAGTTCCCAGCAGGCGTTGCCCATCTGCACGCCCGCTTGCCCCACGTGGATGCTGATGCATTCTCGCTGTGTTGGGGGGTTGGTGGGAGAAAGATGGAGAGTCAGTGTGAGATTTTTTTTTTTTTTTTTTTTTTTTTTTTTGGGGGGGGGGGGGGGTTGGCGTTTTTTTTTGGGGGGGAGGGGGGGTATTGTAATGTGTGGAAGGGGTGAGAAGTGATGTTTTTTTTATGCATATAAGGTTTCTGCGATTGTTTTAGGTTGTCTTAAGATTATTTCGTGATTGCAGGAAATGTAGTGAGCGAAAAACCGCTAATGATAACTTTGGTGTTTTTTTGTTTTTTTTCCTCTTCTACTTTTCACTCCATTTTTGTTTGTCTGTATCCATGCAAAATTACAATTAATACCCTTCCTATTTATCTTCCATCTCTTTATTACGTATATATCACCTATCACTCCTATTCACTTTGCGTTACGAGGGACTTTAATGGAAATCACCATCGTTCAGAATTTGTTTTCTTCTTCCAGCTGTTTACTCATGATAGTGTTAACTTTATGAATGGCACAAACGTAACTCAGTTTGTTTATAGGAGTTTGTGAATGGAAGAGATTAAAGGATACGATTCCATAAGGTTCCTTTATGATCGAGTGTGGATGCTATTGTACATGTTTATGGTAACACAGTGTTTATATATTTATTTTAGTTATTATCTATACATCAATTTGTTCATGTAATTAAGTCCCGTCATAATGAATAGTTGATAGAGCAACCAAATGGTTCATTTAAAGAATTTCAATCTCGTTTCATTTTTTTTTCTATGAATGTCATGTCTTTATATACAAGTAATTTCATTTGATCTTATGTAATTGACATATCAGTATCTCTGTGCATCTGCTCCTAATAAGATATGTGTTTGAATCTGACTTATTATCGTGTATGTATCTTTTTTATCCATTCTTTAAAATCAACAATAAGAAGATGATAAGTCAATTGCGGTATTTAGTTTTGATAAATCTAGATGAAAATAATAATTGAGACTGTTACTTATGATGACAACGACAGCAAAAAGAAAAATACATATAACAATGAAACTAATTTGACAATGATATCATACTAATGGTGATTCAGAAAAAACGGTTGATAAGAATAAACATTATATATATATATATATATATATATATATATATATATATATATATATATACATATAGATATACATATATACATTTATATATATATACAATATATATATATATATATATATATATATATATAATATATACATATATATATATATATATATATATATATATATATATATATATATATATATAATATATATATATATATATATATATATATATATATACACACACATGTATATATAACCCCCACTCTCACTCTCTCTCTCCTCCATTTGCTTAGCAAAACGAAGAAGGGAAGCTCAGTAAGGAGGTGCTCAGCTGGGAGATGAAATAGAGCTCAGCAGGGACAGGAAGGAAGGAGCTTAGGGGGGGGGGGGAGAAGGAGATGAGCACTCCAGGAATGGGAAGCAGATCACAGGCGAGGAGTGAAAGCAGAGCCGGTGAGCAGGCAGGAAGGAGAGCGCGCCAGTAGGCCATGTGAGCAGAGGATGGTTGGTCGGGGAGCCTGTAATAGGTAATGACTAACTGGTTATTGACTGAGTTGTGCATGGCAGCGGTCGATTGGAATGGGAAGAACCATGTTGCGGTAGCGGCTTTGGTAGCGGTGAGGGACTTTGGTAGCGGTAGCGGTTTTGGTAGCGGTGAGGGACTTTGGTAGCGGTGAGGGACTTTGGTAGCGGTGAGGGACTTTGGTAGCGGTGAGGGACTTTGGTAGCGGTGAGGGGCTTTGGTAGCGGTAGCGGTTTTGGTAGCGGTGAGGGACTTTGGTAGCGGTGAGGGACTTTGGTAGCGGTAGCGGTTTTGGTAGCGGTGAGGGACTTTGGTAGCGGTGAGGGGCTTTGGTAGCGGTGAGGGACTTTGGTAGCGGTGAGGGACTTTGGTAGCGGTAGCGGTTTTGGTAGCGGTGAGGGACTTTGGTTGGTAGCGGTGAGAGTAAGAATGAAGGAGCAAGAATGAAGAAGAAAGAGGAATAAGAAAAAAATGAGGGAGAAAGGAGGGGATGAGAGAATATGGAGAAAGAAGAGCAATAAGGGAGAAAGAGGGGATTGAGGAAACAAGAAGGAGAAAGAGCAATGAGAAAGAAATATGGAGAAGGAGGAAGAATGAAGAAAGATGGAGGAGGAAGAATGAAGAAAAAAGAGGAATAAAGAAGAATGAGAGAGAAAGAGGGAAGTGAGGAAGAGAGAAGGAAAAAGAGATTGAGGAAACAAGAAGGAGAAAGAGGAATGAGAAAATAAGAGGGAGAAGTAGGAAGAATTAAGAAAAAAGAGAAACGAAGAAGAATGAGGGAGAAAGAGGGAAGTGAGGAAGAGAGAAGGGAAAAGAGATTGAGGAAACAAGAAGGAGAAAGAGGAATGAGAAAATAAGAGGGAGAAGGAGGAAGAATTAAGAAAAAAAGAGAAACGAAGAAGAATGAGGGAGAAAGAGAGGAGTGAGGAAGAAAGAAGAAGAAATAAGGAGAAACAGGGGGAAGAGAAGAAAGAAGAGGAGAGGAGAGGAAGTCCAATGATCCGAATCACGATGCAATGCAGACAGGAATCAACTGCAACGGAACACGAACGAAAGTCAGAAAAGTTAAATGGCCGCTCTAACTTCTAAAAAAATTATATCATTCTTTTTTTTTTCCTTTTCCAAATTCTTTCTTTTTCTTTCTCTCTTTTTCCCCTTTTTGTTAACATTAATATCATTAACATTCAGCGTACAATAAAACAAAACAAAACATTATGATACACTTCTCGCGGTGAAATATCACGATCTTTCTCATAAGCTCGTAATCCCTTGACACGGTAATTCACAGCTGATAATATGTCATTA
>NW_028234409.1:36227349-36242349 GCF_977035675.1 Penaeus japonicus
GATCCAAAAGAAAATGACTAGTGTTCTATTTGTAAACTGGAATAAGGCAGTTTTGTGTGTTTAGTCTCGTCCGGTATTGAACTGGCCCCATATTGACTGTTTCTTAGACGCCGTTTACTGTATGGGGATTTATAATATATCACCAGTTTGGTTGTTATTACTACTACTATTAATGTTGTTGTTGCTGTTTTTTTTATTGTAACTGTTATCATTATCATTATGATTGTTATCATTATCAATATTATTATTATTATTGTTATCATTATTATTGATTTTCTTAATATCATTATTGCTGCTATTATATTTACTACAATTGTTACTACTATGATTTTTATTATCATTATAATCATCATTATAACTATCATAATCATTATCATCATCATTATCATTGTTGTTAATCGTATTATTATCATTATTATTGATAATAATATCTTTGAAATTACTATCATCATTATCGTATTTTTATCTTTACCATTAAAACTATTGATAATTGTTATCATTATGGTTATGATTATAATTAGTAGGAGTAATAATATAATCACCATTATTATCACTGATATCATTATCAGTATTGTTATCATTATTATATTTAGAATCACTGCATCAATATCATTGTCATTATTGTAATCATCACTATTGATATTTTCATTATTTTTATTGGTAATATTTACGTTATTTCTTTAATGATATTATACCATCATCAATCTTCTGCTGTTAACTCATTGTCTTCTCACTTCTATTACAATTACTATTACTATCATCATCATAATTCTATTGATATTATTTCCATCGTCATCAAATTCATCGTTATCATTCATCTATCATCATTATTAAGACGTCTTAATTAACGCTGCCAGACGTGTCCAACTATGGAAAACATATCTATCAAAAAAAGTATATTTTGGTGGAAAAAAGGGTTCAGAGAGCAATAAGGGTTTCTAGGTTATCCCGCCATCCTGTTTAATAATGATAACGATAACGACTGGCAATTGTCATTACAATACTGGTAATTACATGATGAAAGGGGTGCTAATGAAAGTATTTCTGATAATGTTAAGTGGTAACGATAGCCGTGGTAATCATTATAACAATTCTTATGATCACCAGTAAGGTGTGAATAATTGTTACTTTAGCAACAATAATGTCATTAGTTTAGTAAAAAATACTAATGTTATACCAATTGCGGGAGTAAAAACTTAAAAACTAGTAAATGTTGATAAGACATGATAATCATAGACGTATTATTACACGCAACTTATGATTATGATATAATAGTAATGATGGCAATGGTGATAATAGTGATAATAATTATCATATTATAAATGACTAAACACTTCTTAATAACATTGTTCTTTGCACAGTTACGAAGCCAGCTCTGAACATGACCATTTTTTTCATTTTACGGATTATAACACTAGCAAAATTTTGACTTTATTTTGAGTTTGATTAGTAACTGTTATTTACTATTTGCTTCTCCCTAGAAAGGAACGGAAATGACTATTGTTCTTTTTGTGACCTGGACAGTGATGTTTTAAAAATGGCCTATTTCCCCGTACATTCCAGACAGATTCATTGCTGAGCTGCTGAAATATGATTTTCTAGAACTTTCAAGAACTTTTTTTTTAGAACTTTTATAAAGGGCCTCCCTCAAGGTGGTTTGCACCTACCCACGTGTTTGCCAGGCCACGTCCGCTTGGAAACGGGAGTCCTGGAGGGTGAGCGATGCCGCGCATGAGAACACCCTGCGGCTAGCAATTCGCCTCTTTAGTCCCCTATTTCAGAAAGACGGGTGGCCTGATCTTGGTTTAGTCAGGCAAATTGGCTGGTATCTTGAACTAGGCTAGGGTCAAGCAGTACCAACCCTGCAGGCCTCTTTATGGTCCTGTAAGGTCCACCAAAGATACGGGTTGTGTATATAGTCTCACAACCCCTGTAGTTGATGTGCAAAAGACCAAGTGCACAGATTCCCCTTACTGGTCTCCATGATGGGTAGGGACATGAAAGAATGAATTGAAGCGCTATCACATGGTATTTTCTTTACCCCCAAAATACACTGGCTCTAATGTTGACACTTGAACAATAACATGACCAAGACAGTCACTCTGGAACCCTAAAACACCATAGTGACAAAGGGAAAAAGTTGGGCAAGTCTCTGGAGTCACTCCAGAGGAAGCCTGCCCAAGAGCTTGAAGCTTAGGCTGGCCCATGTAGGCCTGCTGATCCTAATTCAGGGGAGTTTCTGGTATCCGTTCAAACGACGATGCTGAAAAAAAAAGACACGGGGCCAGGCAGGACCCTCCAAACCTGCTGCTTCCGTAATCAAACCTCGGTTCGAAGGAATGGCAAAAAGTTTCCTATAGCTCGAAGAGATTCTAGAGTCCCTAGCAGCTTCCCCCAGCTTACGGTACCCCTAAACCGGAGGGATTTGACGATGGCAATACAGGTTAACAATCCGGGTTACCACAGATAAGGGCATGATTGCTGTCCCTAAAGATCAAGCCACATTCACCGTCCTCCAGAAAACTGATAAGTTTATTAGTGGACAGAAGGTGAGGTGACCTCGGCTCTGACTCCTGAAGACTGGAAGGTCATAATTTCTAACCCAAGGCAAGTCCTGGTTGCTTTGAAGGGAGCGCCATGTCGAAATTTCGAAAGTATCTCTTCACTATTGAAATGATTTATTATCATTTGCTACATTAACAGAAGTAGATATAGATAAATTAGGAAATTTATTTTAGAATAAATTAAGATAAATTAAAATTGATTAGGTAATTTATTGATTAGGTTTAAGAAAGAATTAACAGGTTGTAGTAGTTCTTTAAATTTAACTTTGGCTTTGATTTACTTTTGATAATAAATGTCAAGTAACAATTGTCTTGAAATTCAGATGCATATTGTGTAAATCAATCATTAACAATCATTATTATGTATTGTTTATTATATAAAGTCTGTGAAACAACTTATGTGAGGATTAAGCTATCTCCCTGCATAACATGAGGTTTCTATTCCACCAGGCATTTTTGTCTAGGGGCATAACAAAGAGGTAAGCCCCCCCCCCCCTCAAAAGAGAAATGGCACACTGCTCAGATCCAAGCCACCACCACCAATGTGTATATATATATGTATATATATATATATATATATATATATATATATATATATATATATATATATATATAGATAGATAGATATATATATATAGATATGTGTGTATGTGTGTGTGTGTGTGTGTGTGTGTGTGTGTGTGTGTGTGTGTGTGTGTGTGTGTGTGTGTGTTTGTTTTCTTTGTGTGTGTGTGTGTGTGTGTGTGTGTGTGTGTGTGTGTGTGTGTGTGTGTGTGTTTGTTTTCTTTGTGTCTGTGCTTCTTTTTAATCTCATTTTGTTTTGTTCTGATTCTTTGTGAATGAAAATGTTCACATTCACCAGTTTTCCCAATGGGAATATTTAAATTTTAGAAATATCGTTATCCTTGTCACAAAAGAAAAGTTTGGAGGAAATATTAGACAATTTCCATAATTTTTAGACATTATCAAATAGTAAATGACAGTTGCTGCCTAAGGGCAAAAATCTTGTTACAGTATAATTATTTTCAGTGCATATTGCTTAAAAAAAAAGTTCATTATTCTTGTCATCAATAAAAATAAGGAAATAATGTATGAACATGAAACATATTGTGGAAATTATAATGCTTGAGGTATAGACTCTATAGAATGAATGCATGTATTAGGAGATAGTTCCTAATATTTTTTTTCTGAGGATATTCAATTAAGATAACTTGGTTAATCCACTGTGGACGGGGAATAGATTCTATTCACTTGCCCAGTCTCCAGGATGGGTTATATTTCAAAGGGGGCTTCATATAACATACCTTGACTTTTCCCCTCTTATTCAGTCACTCATTGTAAAACTAGAGCCTTTTTTTTTTTTTGTGTGTGTGTGTGTGTGTGTGTGTGTTTTATTGTATTGAGAGAGAGATGTATCATATCACAGGCTCTATCAATGCTGCAGTTGACTAAAATTGTAGTATAGGGTCCATATCAGTTCATTATTTCTTTATATTCAGTGTGATGGAAGTTGGTTTTAAGGGAGGACAAAAGGCAACTTTATCTTTTTTTTTTGTATTCATGTACTGTCAAGGACAAATACGAAACGTATAACCATCCACAATGAAGATAACCTGAAGAGATATGGAAGAGGAAGGAAACCTATGCTTATGACAGTGAGTGCCACAGTAAAATGCATCACTACTGGCACAGAGGCACATTGTTGACACTGGGTATGGATTGAGTCACCTTCCTCTTCTCGTTCTGCCAGCAGATCCTTCATCGGTGATATTTTAGAGCGAGAAGTTGGCAACTTTCTGTGTGCCATTGATCTATAAATATAGTACTTGCTAGAAACCATGGATGGGTGCCATTCAAGGCTCTCTCTCCTGCTGGTGCTAGAAGAAAGTGGTGCCATCTAGGTTTTGGATTTTAGGTGAATATTGTGGCAATTATAGTAATTATGACTGCAATTGTCATATCATTCACACATTACTCATGGCACAATAAAAGAACACACTGATCCAAAATCCCCAAATGTCATGTACATCATGATGGCCGTCATAAGGCTAAAACTACTGCGTCATGTATGTCGTGACACCCATCTGCAGTGGGTTATTTTAAAATCATCTATCATGATAATTAGTGGAATATTTGGTTAAGCATACTTTCTAGGTGTGAAAATGAACACTATTTGAAGTTTTTCAAGATCAAAATTACTGTCTATATTCTCTATAAGCTTTTGATAGAGAAGAAATATCATGTTTAGTAAAAACTATTTATTATCACTTTGAGCAGGTACAGTAACATGATATAAACACGTTGACTTACAAGCAAAGTAAAAATAAGAGAAACAAAACCCATTTTGATTTCTAGGAACACAATTTCACTGTTAACTGTATCATATACAATAAACACCCTTGATTTTTTATACATTTTTCTTTATTGTATGTTTAACTCTCTTGAAACAGTGCCTTGAAGAAAGTGGCATTTGTAGAAACTGAATAATCTATCTTAAAATCAGCCACGTAATATAATTGCTCCAATAAAGTTTTGAAATACCAAAGTTGTCATCTTATAGTATTACTTTGTCTAAATGACTACATGCATTACATAAATAAGACACATAAATCATGACTGACAAATCATTAAACAAATGAATTGGATTCATGTAAAGCAATGGTGCAGCCTCTAAGTTATAGCCCAGATGCATGAGGGTGGGACAATAAATGAGTGCCATACACCATATTTTGATTTGAAGAAGCATGAGGAGAGACTGGTAGTGTAAGAGACTGGTAGTGTGATTTTGAAACATGAGGAGAGACTGGTAGTGTAAGAGACTGGTAGTGTGATTTTGAAACATGAGGAAAGACTGGTAGTGTGATTTTGAAACATGAGGAGAGACTGGTAGTGTAAGAGACTGATAGTGTGATTTTGAAACATTAGGAGAGACTGGTAGTGTGAATTTGAAACATGAGGAGAGACTGGTAGTGTGAGAGACTGGTAGTGTGATTTGAAGAAACATGAGGAGAGACTGGTAGTGTAAGACTGATATAGTGAATTTTGAAAACTTAGGAAGACTGAAGTGTAGTGAAGAAACATGAGGAGAGACTGGTAGTGTGATTTTGAAACATGAGGAGAGACTGGTAGTGTGAAATGTAAAAGCACTGGGATTAGTTTGAAGTCAAAGGGTGAGATCAAATCATGGAACAATGTTCAGATGAAATACAAATTTTAAGATATCGCTAATTTAACCGCCAAATTATGTTGTTTAAAGGACTTGGAATTTCTTGGTTTGTATACATACTATCCAGTCAAAATTTTGTGGCTGACACCTCACTTCCTCCTAAAAAAGATCTATTCATTGTGAAGAAATATTATTCAGCAAACTCTTTTATGTATCTTTATTTTCATGTACAATATAAAATATGAATCAATTCTGTGTATAGTAACTAATTACATTATCTATGAGGTATGGAAAATTATAGTCAATTGCTCTTATACATAAAATGCATAAAATACAGCTATCCTTTAAATATCCTTCTGCAAACACAACTTCTGAAATAATTTTAATTCTTTGCAAAGGAAAAGCATAGATCTTCATTCTATTATATACTACATCAATCTCTTTCCTTCTCAATTACTTGGACAACATGACTTCAAGTGCCACTTTCTATAAGTTTTTATAACACTAAAAAGCCACATTATTTAACTATTCACTTAACTTCATCAGCTAATCTCTTAAGTACCTAAAAAAAAACAAAAAAACTTGCAATCATTACCACAGCTTTAACAGATCTATCTAGTGCCTGATATACAATTTGCTTGAACATGCTCAGTTACACAATTGCCATACTTATTTTACATTGTACTATTGTGGTCTTAAAAAAAAAAAAAAAAGTGAGAATATGTGAAAACTGTAATCAAAACAAAAGGAACATTCATAATAAATTATTAACTAAATGACAGTCCTAAGTGAGACTTCTTGATAGCTGTTTCTGAGAGTAGCATTAACCTATGTCACTTGGCAAAACCCCAAGCGACAGAAGTTCTCCCCCCCCGATGCACACTGCCCAGACCATCTCCTTTAAGCATGCGCTCTTCCTAAGCGCAACAATACTCTTTGCTCAATCAATCTTTCAGTTTTCTTTTAAGGCAGCATTGAGTCTGTAGAAACTGTATCCAAGTAAATGCATAAATGTTAGGTAGTTGTTTTTTGAACTAGGGGCAGACACCTGCTGCTACTCCCGTCACGTGGCTTTGTACTTTCTTACGAGCTGTTGGAGTTGCCGTTAGTAAACTGTGGTTTGTTCTTGAGGAGGTAGTTTGCCAACCACTCTATTGGGTCTCCAGGTCTGAAATTTTTGGAAAATTATAAGCTAGTAGACCAATATCATGTATTACATTCTTTAGTTATTAAATGTATCCTTTGGAGTCTTTTATCATAAAATAATATTAGAAAGACTGGAAATAATAATTATAAAAAAAAATAGCTACACAAATGCCATCACAACAGCGAGATTGCATATACAGTTGAGATGCATACCTTTCCTTATTGAGCTGCGTAACTGCCTGTAGGAGGATTGGTACTACAGTTTGGTCTAGGTACTGTCGAGTCGGCAAGGAATTTACATCTACTCTGGGCCTCTTTGCTGATGACTCTCCATTACTCTCTCCGACACTGCCACTGGCCTTCTGTTGAAACAGGGTTGGCATTAGTAATATATATTTATATATTTGTTTCTAAATATATATAAAACATTCTCTACTCTAATCAATAAATAAGGCATACATCAAATAATCCATTCCAGAGCAGTAAAAGAAGAAGAAGAAAAAAAAAAAAAAATCTAAAAATCACCATGCACTAATATGCCAACTTCTCAAGGACAAGAATTTTCTTTGCGTTGATACATATAACTATAAATAAACAAATGAATATATCCCTAAATGCATAAAAACAAGTAAGGACAGAATTGACATGAGTGGTGGGAAAGGCAGAAGCAGAATTGTAAGTGAGAAGTAACTTTTGGGAAAGCAATAGGGATGAAAAAAAACATAGCATCTCTGGATTTTCCTATTTGCCAAAATAAATTTCTTTTAGAAGGGAATAAGAGATATACTAAGTAACCATTTCTTTACAAACATTAAAAGAAACTGAATATACATAATTTAGATGATTTGAATCTTTAAACTCCACACAAAATCTATATCTAATTTGTGCATAAGAAGACAAGCAAACAGCTCATGAACTCATGCACAAACTCATCAATTTAACGTCTGACATGCAAAATTGTTGCATAATACCATTCTTTACCCACTTGCCTGAACCTGAGATTGCCAAATCAATACTGATCATTAAAGCAAGCACAAGCATTCTGGGAAGGAAGCTGTGGAAGTTAGTCTTTCAGCTTCATATACAACAGCACCAAAAACAAGCACTCAAAAGTGGCTAAGCAGGAGGTGTGTATGTGTTTGCTTGTGGTGACTACTAATTAACAAGAAACATTTACCTCAACGGAGTCACTTACAACATCTGATGACTCTGCCTCTGAATCCATTTTGTTCCTGTGAAAGAGAAGAGAGAATTAAAAAAATAGTAATAATAACAATGGAGATAATAATTATTCTTTTCCTTTCTTAGTCCTTCATCACTATTATCCAAAAGTTACATACAATGAGATGAGACTGTTAAAACAACAACAGGCAGCATATTGACAAGGCTCTATCATATATATTCTAACAAGACTGAGGTAGTTCAAATTATTTTTGATGAAACGTATGTGACGGAAGTTTGTCACTTTTTTAACTGAAAGTACCAAGGCTGTGGCAATCGTAACTATTAGGTTGGATGCATGACTGTGGGCCCTCCATCACAGATCACAGGATATTTCAAGTGGGGGTAATTATCCAGAATAAGATCACACAGAGATAAAGAAACACCAAAAAATGGTCCTAGGAGACAAATATATAAAGTCGAGTTACGCCCACAATCAATCTCGTATCACAGTTAGTAGATCTAAGTACATATATTTCCAAAAGCGTGAGTTCATAGATCTCCCTGGCTACATATCCGCAAGTGAAGAACCCGTATAAGCTACATCTTGCCAGAAGGTACTTTGAAGAGGTTTGTTGGCCTATAAAGTAAAAAAAAAAAAAAAAAAAAAAAAAAAAAGCTATAGCATTGCCTGATGTAGTCCTCCTCTTGATAATTACCCAAAAGCATCTGGGTGGGACAGAGTTAAAATCTTTGAGAGAAAGGAAAAAAAGATGTTTTGAAACACACTCCTTATCTAGTCACAGATTTCATTAACACAATTGTATTCATAACATGCTATCTCAAGGACATAGCCACTTAAAGCCCCTAACGCTCAAAGAAACAAAGTATCCAAAACAAATGGCCCAAAAATTACATTCCCAAAACCGATCGTCCAAAACAATTCAAAACAAGAGAAAACCATTCCAAAGATTTCCGAAATAAAATAAAAACAAACAGAACATCTCCAAAAAGTAACACAATTAACTATCACCCTATCTCATCTCCCTTTCTCTCACACAGTTACACTACAAAATTCCTCCTACGAAGCGTGGATAGGCCTAATTTACGATAATTCGTGGGCTGTGTCTCCTCTGAGGGATGTTTCGTTCAAACGATCTTGTTTACTTGTGACACGAAGAGCGTTTGTTGTTGCGTGTTTTTTTTTTTTTTTTTTTTTTTTTTTTGGGGGGGGGGGGGTGTTGGTATTTTTATTATTGGTTTGATTTGTGAGGGCGTTCGATTATGTGGTTATACTTTTTGTGGGTGTTATGTGGTTTGTTTGTTTCTTTAAGTAGAACTAAAAAATTCCAGATTTGTTTTTATCGTTTTTTGTGCTTGTATACAATACTTGAAATGCTTATAGAAGATAAATAATGTGTATAGTGATCTTTTGAATGAAGATATTGGCAGTGAATATGAATATATAGTGAATATGTATTTATTTATATGTATAAGATACATTCCTTGAATGTAATTTTTTGGCCATAAGGCAAATCCTTCTTTGAGAGATATATAGATATACCGCTGTAGAAAAATGAAGAATGTACACAGAATATAATAATAATAAAATACTGATATCAATCTTAATTTTAATTGTCATTATAACATAACAACCAATATCGTTCTCATAAGGATGATGCCCCTGAATCCATCGCAATCCCTGAATCCGCGGATTTATTTACAACTTGAACAAACGTCCGTGATTGGTCAATTGGTGTTGCTCTGCCCGCAATTCGACCAATGAGAGAGTTCGCCACCGAAAGCCTTCTGGGATCAGCTGTATTTCGCCAAGGGTTGAAGGCGATCCGGCAAAGAGGAGGAAGAAAAGAAGGAATAAACATGTTGATGTTGCGTGCGAAGAACATCGTCCTACGAGTATGCTATTGAGTGATGATTTGGTGTACTGTTTATCATGTCAGATTGAGCGATTAATGGGAGTTTGATCGTTTTTACTCGTTTAAAATGCTCTTCTAGAAGAGCTGAGTTTTTTTTTTTATTGTGTTATATAATGCACTTTTAAAGTTGGTTTATTATTATTATTTATAAAGAACATGAGAAACTATTTTGCATTAGTTAGTTTTCCGTTTTTTTCGTAGCTGTTAAAAGAAACGATATCTAATAAATCTAAGTAATCAACACCATTTCAGTTTACAACAGAATTTTTGGTAATTTTCTGTATGTAAAATCCATCAAAGTTGGTATTGTTGGATTCCTTGTTATGTCTAGTGTGCATTGATAGAGGATTTAGTCAATGCTAACCAATGATAGGGACAATATTAGGCTTGATAGATAGGGAGGGCATGAAGTATCCCAGGGTAACAGCAATGTAAAATTGGTAACTGGTCGGGTATATTTCTAGAATAGGTCTGTGTCAGGAACTCCATCAAAATTGGTAGATTCACCACTGTTATTGTTCATCTCCCGTGCATGTAGATTAGTATGCTAAGTGATAGCAGTTTTTGGTTACTGTAGAAATTAAGGGGAAAACAAGGACAACAGCAGAAAAGGAAGCTTACAATTATGGTGAATTATGTTAACACTGGAACAATAAGGACTTGCATACAATTTCTAGGGGGCCCTGCCTCCTATAACTTTCCATATACAGGGATTATATTCTTTACCACATATATTCTGGCAAGATAGAACTTGGACTGGTTCCTTGGGTGTTCTATAATCACTATTTTTCTAGAATACATGTGTTGAAGGTTTGTTGGCTTTTAGCTGAGTACTGACAGGCATCTGCATGCATTATATATGTCTTTGAATATGTGGCATACCTGATTGAAGGGCAAGTAATAATTCTTTTAAAACATAAGGATTACCAGAGTGTACCTAAAGTTATTAGTGTCTTCTTAAATAAAGATATTATGATCATGCTACTTTATATAGTAAGACTATGGAGTGCAGGATTTATTTTTTTATGATCACATTTACACAATATCAAATTATTTATTTATTTTAACCCATGAACATACATCAATTCCTAAAAAGAATTGGCCATTACAGAATGTAACAGATTTCATATATGGATATGAAAGGGAGAAAGATGTAGGCATGCATTTGACTCACTGTGATTTCAATATGTATATTGAAGGTCTTGAAATTTCAACTTTTTGAACTTCCAGAATGGTTGCCTGGCTAGCACAGCCTTGTCATCACGCCTGTGCCACCATGACGTAGGACTCAATGCAGAGTGGGCTGCCCTGGCCAAAAAACAGCTGAAAGGGGTTGATCCAGCCAAGAAGCTTTTGTGGCAGACACCAGAGGGTATTACTATTAAGCCCCTTTATACAGCTGAAGATGTTGCAGAGTGAGTTCAAAGTAGTATGTTTGATTTTGATTATAGGCTAAAGGGTGGACACACAATTTTGGTTAGTAGACAGATTCAGTACTCTGTGTTGATTTTGATCCTGTTCTTGTTGCCAGACTTTTCTTTTATGTGTCCCTCTTCCTCAGTATTTGAAGATGGCATCATGGGGAGTTTAAGGAACCAAGCAACCAAAATCTTAAAGAAAACAGGATAGTTATCTCTGATTATTTAGTATATTTTTTATTCCCTTATCTGCCTAAAACATACCTAACCAATTTTGGGCATGTAACTGATTGCATTTATATGCTCTAAATAAAAGATAGGTTTCTATTTTTTCATCCCATCTGTAAAATCAATGGTATTTTATCATTAGTTATATGGCAGCCAGGTCATCATACTGCTGGGGTTGCCATCTCTGAACCCGTGATAAAATGTAAAGCCTTCAAGGTTTCTTATTTGACTGAATATAAAATGATACAAAAAACTGGTGGACTATACTTAATGGATCTTTTAATCATATTGAGGAAAAAAAAAATTTCATGATGGTGCTCATTTCAGTTTGTGTGTTGTGGGGTAGAAAAATGCAATATGATAAGTTATCTAAAACTGTACCAAAACTATACAAATATTTTTGGACAACTAATAGACTAAACTATAAATATGTCTAGTCCACCATATTTTAAATCCAAATTGCAACCACATTCTATGCCTCTTAGATATTTTTAACACATTACAACCCTGTGGCAGTGTTGGCTCTCTACTACAAATGTATTCTGTATCTTATATTTGAAATTCAAATCAGAACTTTATTATTAATTAATAATCAGTGCCCTGCAGATGCTGATGTTAGCTGCCATCTTGGACCACTTGCTTCTATTGGGTGCAATTGTAATGATATCATTCATCTTGACATTCAGCTTCCCCTCTTAGTCTCTTTCTTCCTATAACTTATTTTTCTTCTATCATCCCAAATCTTAGTTATATTACTAATCATGCAAATATTTATCGTGCATTACAGCCAAGCAACAGAATTACCAGGGAAATTCCCCTATACTCGAGGTCCATACCCAACCATGTATGCAAACCGACCCTGGACAATCAGGCAATATGCAGGCTTTAGCACTGTTGAGGAGAGCAACAAGTTCTACCGGCAAAACATTAAAGCTGGGCAGCAGGGCCTCTCTGTAGCCTTCGATCTTGCAACGCATAGAGGGTAATTAAGAGTCTCTCTTTCTCTCTCTTTTTCTCTCTCTTTCTCTCTCTTTTTCTCTCTTTCTCTCTTTCTTTTCTCTCTTTCTTTTCTCTCTTTCTTTTCTCTCTTTCTTTTCTCTCTTTCTTTTCTCTCTTTCTTCTCTCTCTCTTCTCTCTCTCTTCTCTCTCTCTTCTCTCTCTCTTCTCTCTCTCTTCTCTCTCTCTTCTCTCTCTCTTCTCTCTCTCTTCTCTCTCTCTTCTCTCTCTCTCTCTCTCTTCTCTTCTCTCTTCTCTTCTCTCTTCTCTCTCTCTTCTCTTCTCTCTTCTCTCTCTCTTCTCTCTCTCTTCTCTCTCTCTTCTCTCTCTCTTCTCTCTCTCTTCTCTCTCTCTCTCTTCTCTCTCTCTTCTCTCTCTCTTCTCTCTCTCTCTCTCTCTCTCTCTCTCTCTCTCTCTCTCTCTCTCTCTCTCTCTCTCTCTCTCTCTCTCTCTCTCTCTCTCTCTCTCTCTCTCTCTCTCTCTCTCTCTCTCTCTCTCTCTCTCTCTCTCTCTCTCTCTCTCTCTCTCTCTCTCTCTCTCTCTCTCTCTCTCTCTCTCTCTCTCTCTCTCTCTCTCTCTCTCTCTCTCTCTCTCTCTCTCTCTTTCACTCTTTCTCCCTCTTTCTGTATGAAAATTAGTTTTTTTCTTATAGTTATTAAGTGAAAGATTATATTTTATGAATTTTAATGCTATATTTTTATCAATTGGAAAGAAAGGCTTTCATCTTGTATCCATGTTGCCAAGTCTTTAAGATTTTATGTTATTCTTGCCAAACCTTACTGTTTTTTTTCTTCATATTTCTCAATATGAAGTATACTGTATATTTTTCTAATCTCAATTATCTTAGATAGAGAATGATGAGCCTAAGTTGAATTCATGAATAATTGTTAATAAGATTATCACATGAGATAATCTGAGAGCCATTGCTAATAGTGATTTATGTTTTTTCAATCTCCAAATACCACTTCAATCCTTAGGTATGATTCAGACAATCCAAGAGTCCATGGAGATGTGGGCATGGCAGGCGTGGCCATTGACTCAGTGGAGGACATGAAGGTTCTCTTTGACAGTATTCCACTGGACAAGATGTCAGTGTCGATGACAATGAATGGTGCCGTCATTCCAACAATGGCTATGTTTATTGTGGCTGCAGAGGAACAGGTAAAGGGAGAAGGAACACTGTATATTAGATCATTTTGCCAGCACAGGTCCAGAATTCATTATCCAAAGCCTTTGGGGCCAGTTGTGTTTCAAATTTCAGAATTTTTTTGAATTTCAGAATGAAGGTTGCACCCCCAGTGTGGTCAAGGGTAGCACCCCATAATTGAACATTAAGACTGCAGCAAAAACTTGTGAATATTCACACTAAGTGCGTTAAATAGAGACTACTTTTATCTATATCTTTTTGACATTTTCACGGTGAGATAAACCAGATAACGCGGTTTTGACTGATCGGTCTAAATGCTGGGCACCCCCAGGTTTTCAGAATTTCAGATTCAGGAATGTGGACCTATGTATGAGATATTTTGTATAAAAGCTTAGGGTGAGATTATATTGGCATATAGTAATTATGTGTAAAAGTGTGGCATTCACATAGTAGAAGTACCAAATAAAATTCATGGAGAACAGGGTAGTTCAGCTTCACACCAAACTTATGAGTTCAGTATTTATACTCCTTAGAACTTCCTGATGTCACTCCTACTTTATAGGAAATTTCATAAGAATGCCCCATTTCCCCTAGGATTGCTCTCAGCAGACAAAAAAGAAGTGTCCTGAGGGCAGTTAGGAGTTCCAAGATAGTTGATAAATTAAGCATTTATGTTTGCCAGTTCAAACATTTTTGTGGTCAGGAGGTCAAAGAGGAGAATAAGGTCAAACAAGAGAAGTCGATTGAGGACAGTAGTCTGGTAGGGCTCGTGCATGTTGTGGCAGGGTGCGGTGACTTGGACCTTGTGAAATGTTTTATGTTGTGTTTTATCAGTGAACCTCACCTGCAGAAGAGATTCCCAACGGCTGTATTACTCTCATTTCATTATGGTGTTCTTCCCACAGGGTGTTAAACAGGAGCAGCTGTCAGGCACAATTCAGAACGACATCCTCAAGGAATTCATGGTTCGCAACACCTACATTTATCCACCTGAGTCATCAATGAGAATCATAGGAGACATTTTCGGTTATACGGCCAAGGTTTGTGGATCTAGATTAAGTGATCGCTTTTTAGGCTGCTGTTCCTTTTATAACCTTTGTTTCCCAACATAATGTTTTCTAGTCTAATTTCTTAGTTTTCTGGTCTAATTTCTCATTTTCTGGTCTAATTTCTTAGTGTTCTAGTCTAATTTCTTTGTTTTCTGGTCTAATTTCTTAGTTTATTGGTCTAATTTCTT
>NW_028234409.1:36247349-36252349 GCF_977035675.1 Penaeus japonicus
TGCCAAATTTTTGGTTTTAGGTCTCTACAAATAGCTCATTGTGTTTACTGATTCTACTCTCTGTACCCCTTAGGTGTTCGGTCGTCACATTGCCACCGACCGGCTGGTATCAGGGGCTTATAAGACAGAGTATGGCGAGCAGCAAGAATTAGCAGCAGTAACAGAAAAGGTATTAATTAAGGCACAAACTCACTTTATTTTTCAATAATTTCAGTTGTGTTTTCTTTCTTTGTGTTAACCCATCCACTGTGGGTGTGCATGCATACATACACTGTCCACTGTGGTTTTGTTTTATGAATCTTTTTAGGCATGAACGTATGTCATCTAGTAGGCCTGCCTGACTTCACCTGTTTACCCCATTCTCATATATCGACTCATATATCATAAGATCATAGAAATCACACAGAGTATCTTAACTCTTCTGGAATGGACCACATCTTAAGATATTCAGCTTGGGCTGGGCATCCTAAGATGTGTGTATTTTCTATTAATTTTTAAACTTATTGTATGATATGTGATCTAGATGATATATTAGTAGTGATACCAATTAGCAATTTAACAAGGATAAATTATTGATTTAAAGCACCCATTATACTAAAAAAATAAATGAATAAATAAAATAAAATACACATTATTTTATACAAACATTATGATCATCTCACAAAACTGAAAGACATAAATAAAAAATACAAAAATAGAACAAATGCACCTCACAGATAATCCATCACAATCCTAATCTTAAGGAAATTTCCCTCCTTCGGCAGATTGACGAATTTGTCGATAATGAAGGTCGCAGGCCCAGGATCCTCGTTGCCAAGATGGGTCAAGATGGGCATGATCGCGGGGCCAAGGTCATTGCAACAGGATTTGCGGATTTGGGATTCGACGTTGATGTGGGACCCCTTTTCCAGGTAGGCAGAGGAAGTGATGCAATGAGGTTTTTGCTGTGAATTGTTACTAGTTATTTTAGTTATGCAACTCTTTTGGATAGGACTGTTTCTGGTTTCTTTTTATTGATATTGAGAAGTGACCAGCATTAGGGAGAAAGTTTTTTTTTCTCCTTTTTTCACTTTCTTATCCTCTTCTCTATATATCTTTTAATGTATTTACACTTGACCTAGTTTATATCTCAATAACTTTCCTTTCTTTCTTTCTCATTTAGCTTTCATCTGTGTCTTCTCTCTCTCTCTCTCTCTCAGTTCTTCTCCCTAGTCCATTTTTCCATTCCTTACTCCATACTTTCATTCTACATTATATTTCAACATTGTTTCTCTCCTTCCTCTTTCTGTCTCTCCATCAGTTCACTCAAGAAGAAAATGATAAACAGTTCTATTATGCATATTTTTTATTGATGATACTTGATAACACATTACCATCACTGAATAGCTTGAAGACAAGAAACTACTGACCTTAAATATATAGTAAAGCTGTTTCTCAGAATCATTTGCAGGCCTTTAAATTATCGATTTAAAACTCGTTCTCCTAAGGAATATTAAAAAAAAAAAAAACTTTTTGCTAAAGACCACTGAGAAGCTTGGGATTGGATAGTAGTTTTCATTATTGAGGAGGTAGGTATTTATCTGGAACTTATTAGTTTTGCTACTAGTAATTTAAAGATCAATGTTTTGCTACTAGTAATTTAAAGATCAATGGAAAAGAAAGACTTGTAGGCTTTTTTTGTTGTTAGTCTGAAAGGTTTCTAGTAAAAGGTAAATCATCAAAAATACACCACTATGAAATTACATCTACATTTGCATGTGTGTTTTATGATGTGTCGAATACTACCTGAAACCTGTTCGTCCCTGAGGTGCTGCATCATCACTGAGAGCAGATTAGATAGATTGAGTCTCCGTACGTCTTCATATCAGTCTGTATCATGACCATGTGTCCTGCGTGACTGTCAGAACTTGTGTTTGTGGTAATGTTGGAATTGGTTTGGACGGTCGTTGGCTGAGTGACTGAAATATGCGGGGTAATAACTTGGCTGGCAACTGGAGTGACTGAAGGGGTTGTAATTATGTGGCTGTTGGTGGTGAGATTATGCGAGCTGTTGGATTGAATGGTTTGGGGTGTGACGGTGTTTGTTGACATAGTATGAGCATTTAGGTTAGTGGGTAGTGTTTGGGGTGTTATGCTTGTGGTGGGGATAGCATGGACAGAGACATTGTTATGGGAGGCAGATTGGAGGTTTGAGCCGAAGGTTGTGATGGGAAGTGTCGAGTTGATGTGGTTGTTTGTGACGACAGTTTGAGCAAATGATCCTAAGACTTGACTGGATTGATGCTGGGAAGAGTTGGTTGGGGTGGATGAAGGTGAAGGAGACTCGATGCTGCCTGATGGTGCATAAGGCGGGGTTAGTCTGTCTGGATGTTGTGTTCCTGGCTGCTGTTGCTGATGAGTAGAACAAGATAAAGCCTTCAGGTAGTTGTTGATGTGGGCTGTCAGGGCCTCCTGCTCATCAGAGTAAGCATCACCAGAAAGCTGGCTGATGCCCATCACTGGAAGACGAAGAGGTCTGTCATACAACAATTGGAAAGGGGATCCTGAAAGGCCCTTTTGATGGAATGTCCTATAAGCTAAAATAACCTGATTCAAAGATGTGTCCCAATAATACTGGTTTTGATTACTGTATTTCATCAAGGCACCGCATAAGACTGAATTATACCAGTAGTGCTCTATATACCCGTTTGGTTGAGAAGGTAGTAAGGTTGACATTCTGATTGCGATGCCTATCATAGAACAAAGTTTCTCACTTAACCGTGCACAGAAATCAGGATTGTGTTTTGTCATTATCTCCTCTATGGATCCGTGACGGCACACAGCCTCGACTAAGAAACTCCCCACCGACTCTGTTGTGAATTCTGATATCGCAGTTGCTTCCACCCACTTTGTAACGCAGTCAGTAAGCACAACAATAAAACGCTTCCCTTTATGTGTTTCACTAAGGGGTCCTAGAACATCTAGTCCACACTGCGCCATTATGTGGTCTCGGAGCACTAATGGCTGTGGCATTGACTGCTGGGGAACAGCTGATTCGCACTTGAACATGGTACATCCTGGTTCTTGGGGAGAGGGAACGCTTGGCTCCAAGATGTTCCCAATCACATCAAGGCCTATCTGTTCAATAGCTTTGTCTACAATCTTGTGTGTCGATTTAACCCTAATTCCTCCTTCCGACTCTTCCTGAGATGTGTTTGAGTTTTTGACTGCATTGTTCTGTTGTATGGCTTGGTCAATGCAGGTTTGACACACCATCTTGACATAATTATGGACATCTTTTGCTATTGTCTTCCAATAGTAATTTGTGCTTATCTTTTTGAGCCTGCAAAATAGAAAATAGAAAAAAAAATATATAAATCTGATATGTGTAATTGTCTGTCTGATGACTTTACATTAATAATAAGTAAAACTTCTATGACCTAATTGGCAATAATACCCAATCTTATATATATATATATATTTCAGTTATTTTTGTTCATGACACTTCTACAAAGCAAGATCTTTTAAATGATTTGGAAATTTACATGAAGAGCACTATCGAGTCATTAAAGCAAACACTCACGTCCTGTTAATCCCATGGTGTTTACCATCAGCCTGTATGTGGCACTTTTCGATGACCCGATTCTTATCCTTGACTCCCTTCACGGCCAACAAGGCTCCGTACTTCTTGTGATTGTAGTATAGCTCGTCCTTGCAGCATATGAAGGGACGGCATTTTTTGCGCCAGTTGCTGCGGCTGTCCTTCGACTTGATGCTCTCGGGGTATTTGTTCTTGCTGAGGTAGGTCAGGATTTCTTCAACTTCCTGTTCATCCATTGCTCGCAGGATACATGTATGGCCTGCAGAGAGAAAGGGGAGGTTTGGTTTTAGAGGAAAGCGGAGTCTCTGTATTACGATGGCGATGGTTCAGTTTTGAAGAGTTTATTGGGTATGAGACTATTGTTTGACTTGATTTTGGTGGTACACAACAAAAGGCATATGTAATATCAATATTTAATATAACAAGTCAGGTACCAGTAACTTGGGGAAAAAAAGATCCTATATATTTATTAGATATTTAAAATACAACTATGTAATTTGTATAATATCAACATTTTATGTACTAATAACTATCATGAACAAAATAATATTTTCCTGTTACATTTTTATTTTATTTTTTAGTCAGCAACATGAGAGAACATTACAAAATTTACAATAGGTAATTTACAAATAAAAAAAAAAAAAATCAGGAAATAAACAAAATCATGACCCTACACAGAAAACAAAAACATAAAACACAGTTAATTCGTAATAATTCAGCAACCATATATATACCTACAAATAAATGTATCCATAAACCCTATTCCAAATACAACACCCCTAACCACTTTACCCATTACGGAAATTGGAGAACCCCCCCCCCCCAAAAAAAAAAAAAAAAAAAAAAAAAGTTACCACGTTGTGACATTCAGACAATCAAAGCAATGGCAAAGTGGCCTGGCCTTCCCACCTGTACATAGTCCGGCGGAGACAGAGTGGCACAGCTGTGGTGGCCTGTCGTTAGCACACGGCACTGGCAAGGCTCTGGTGGTGGTGGTGTTGTTATCCCTCTGTGTATGTGGCTCTCTCCCTCTCCTCTTCCTCGCTCTCTCTCTTTCTCCTCTTCCTCGCTCTCACTTGCTCACTTGCGCTCTCTGGCTCTTGCTTTGCTCTCGAGTCTGACCCTCTCTCTCTTTCTCTTTCTCTCTTTCCTTTTCTTTATTTTTCTTCTTCTTCTCCTCCTCCTCTCCCACTCAACAGAGGTTACAGAGCTACCAACCCCACCCACCCTAGTGTCTCGTCGCCTCCCTTTCGAGCTCTGAGGGAGCCGCGGGCGTGCGACGAGGGCGGTGGTGGTGTTGCTGCAGCTCCATGCATTGTGCCAGGGCGGGAGGAGGGCGAGGGCGTTCCCCAGAGGTCGAGGGAGGTTACGCGAGGCCGAGGAGGTACGAATGTGACGAGGTTGGCAGCATGATATCACG
>NW_028234409.1:36262349-36267349 GCF_977035675.1 Penaeus japonicus
GTATGGAGAGATATGGGGATTACATAACGTATTAATGGACTCTCCGAGAGATGAGGAGAGGCACCCGCTAGTCCGGCTAATTTTATTTCTCTTTTCTTTCCCGTCTGAAATAACGGACGGATCTTGATTTTATTTCTTCGATATGTCAGGATGAGGATCTTATTATTTAATGTATGTCAACTAATAACAATGGACGAATAAGGAGATGATGTAAATCTTCACAAAACAGCAGATCTATGTCCAGACAGAATGTTTTTGCTTTGGTACTGTTATATATAGGTACATATGTATATATATCTATATATGTATATATATACACATGTATATATGAATATATATATTTATATATAGATATATCTATCTATTTAAATATGTATCTGTATCTATATCTATATCAATATCTGGTAAATCTTACTACTAAATCCTTACTAAATACCATGATATAAGTCAAAATGGATTCCTCTGGTTCTCTGATGCTTCCTCAAAAAATATCTGTTTCATAACAATGCTGTACCAAACAAGATATTCATTTGCCTGGAATACTGTGGGAACTGAAAGAGCGTTCCTTTACGCCTTAATTTTATTTTCTATAATTTTTGTGTGTGCTATATAAAATGCGACAAATTATGTGCAAAATACAACCCAAAATGAATATAATGATTGCTGTGACAACAAGTAAAATCATATACTAATATGAATTGATTATGGTGACATGTTTTACCAGAAACAAGGGACTCAAATACTGGGACTTCAAATGTCGACAATTTAACCCTTTGAAGATGGGTGTGAAGTATATGTGACATGACTACAAGTGTGATGTAACACTGGGGGTCAGTGCGTATGTGACACGGCATGTGACATATATATATATATATATATATATATATATATATATATATATATATATAAATATATATGTATATATATATGTATATATATATGTGTATATGTATATATATTATATATATATGTATATATATTATATGTATATATATATGTATGTATATATATATATATTATATATATATATATAATATATGTATATATATATATATATATGTATATATATATATATATGTATATATATGTATATATGTATATAATATTATTATATATATATATATATATATATATATATGTATATATATTATATATTATATATGTATGTATATATATATGTATATATATATATAATATATATGTATATATATAATATATATTATATATGTATATATATATATATTATATAATGTATGTATATATATGTATATATTGTATATATATATGTTATGATATATATATATATGTATATATATATGTATATATTATATAATATATATTATATATATGTATAATATATATATAATATATATGTATATATATGTATACACATACACATATATTATGTATACATGTATATACAATTATATATATACATTTATATACATAACATACATATATATATATAAACACATACACATATACACATATATATACACATATACATACACATACAAATACACATATAATATACATGTATATATACATATATACATTTATATGCATATACATGTATATATATGTATAGATATTATATTATATATATAATATATTATATAATATATATCATTTAAACATAATATATATATATAATTATACACATACACATACACATACACATACACATACACATACACATACACATACACATACACATACACATACACATACACATACACATACACATACACATACATACACATACACAGACTTAGACATACAAACATACAAACTTATAAATATATAAACATATAAACATAAACATACAAATTTACAAACACACACATACAAATATACAAATATACATACAGACAAGCATATAAACAATCAAGCATATAAACAAACAACATACAAATAAACAAAGATACAAAGATACAAACACGCAAACACGCACTCACGCACTCACTCACTCACTCACTCACTCACTCACTCACTCACTCACTCACTCACTCACTCACTCACTCACTCACTCACATAAACACCTACCCATGGATATCTTTATTAGTTTAGTATATTATAAAATAGTACATATTACTGATCAGAAAACTTCTACAGGGAGGCTGTTTGATATCGAAGTCAGACTTCCACACAGGCTTCTATTACAAAAAAAAGAGATGGACGGGAGATGCCTCATCTTCGCGATTGGCTGGACTACAAGCCCCCCTTATCCCCCTTACAATGAGTTATCATCACAATAGCTCGTATGCAAGTATATTCAACAAGGTAAATTATGTTATTTCAACAATTTGGTAACTCTTGATACATTCGTGATGAGTACATGACGTTTGATTCGTAGGAGAGATATCGTGGAATATATATTTACCTGTGTATTTATGTTATCTTTTTTTTTCTCCAGATGTTTTATGTTAATGCAGAATCACCACCCGTTGGAGATAACATTACCTCTTCTGCCGTATATGAAGAAGTTAGTTCTGACACACTTACATCATCAAGCCCTCTCCCTGATAGTGCACAAGTTCTCACAAATGATCCTGCCAGCACAGTAGCTCAGTCTGTCTCTGGTATGTAAATAGACGCCTTGTACAGACTATTTAAAAAGTTGATGCGTATTTTGAAAGGGGGGATGTCGTGCTATCAAATCTGATATGATGCGAGGAAGAAAGATTTTTTTGAAAGGAAAGAGGGAATTCATTTGTAACAAATTGGAAGTGGAAGGCAGCAAACCCAAAAATAGACTTTTCTGCTTGTAGGTTTATGTAGATAAGTTTATTCTAGTATTGAACATTGTTAGTAAAGCTTTATGGCCTAATATTTTCAAATGATTTGGAAAATTTTGCCTGCATTTTGCCTTTTTTTGTACGAGACTGCCTTCAGCATAGTAACAAATAGAAAATTTGGCAAGTTTTGATTCTTTAGATTAGCTATTTCAGGTTTAGTGATTTTTGGAAACCTTAGTAGAGTCTTAGATTAGCAGTGGAGCGGTGAGGATTAGTGATCATGTGCTAGTAATCATGTGCACATTGACCCAGTAACGCCAGGGTGGTTTTGGCTCTGCCTGGACTCAATGCCATGCTTGTTTCAAATGAGCAAACCTAATGGCTATGGCCATTCGTCCGCTGAGGCAGAGTACCGGCCATACAAAATGCCATGATGTGATATCGCGTGACCAGCAGGTAGACCTACCGAGCCATGACATGATATCATGTCATCCTTCATTAACCCATTGCAGACAAGTGTTATGACATATCACATCATGGCTCTTAACCCTTTTGCTATGGGTAACTAACACATCCTATCAGATGCTAATTAGTATCACTTTACTTATGTATAATTTGTGTATAGAGTCGTATATTTTACCACAAGTCTAGAAAATAATAGAAAACACAGCATCTTAGCATTGTCCTTGACTTGTCAAAGAAATGTTAAAAAAATAAAAAAATAATCAATTAAATATTTTGCAAGGCAAGAACATTAAAAATTAGAATGGGCATTTTGAAAATAAATTACCAGTATCAAGAAATCCTTCTCATTTGGCATTTAAAAAGTTGAGAATAAATTGAAATTTTAAACAAAGTTAAGATAGACTGGGCAAGCAAATCTAATCCCCGTCCACAGTTGTCAGGAATAGAAATTGAATTGGGTGACTGTAAACTTTGTGTAATAAGTGAAAGAAAAATAGCACAGTAAAGGAAAATACGTTAGATAATAGTCTGTCCTTTTATACCCCATAAAAGATTTCCATCAAGTGAATAGCTGTTGGGTAGAAGCACAGGATGTCATCTGTGTGTGTGTTTGTATCGAGATACTTAAAAAAGTTTCAATTGTTTCAGATTCAATTGCATATGTACCAGTCCCCCCAACACCGCCAGAAGTGATTGGTCCAGCACTGAATGCTCTTGGTGAGCCTACATTCCAAAGTCTTGGTATAGGAGGCTGGACACCAGTTGGACTGATACAGCAGAGTCTCGAATTCTTGCACGTGTCCGTGGACCTTCCCTGGTGGGCTGCTATTAGTTTAGGTAAGCACTGAGAGATTTTCTTTGCAAAATAAAGATGAGTGTAGCCAGAAATATATGTGTATTTGTATGTATGCTTGTATGTATGCCTGCATGTATGTGTGTATGTTTCTATGTGTTTATTGATTTATGTGTAAGTTACTGCATATGTATAAAGTTAGAGTGAGAGTGAGAAAGAGATATTTTATATTTTATTTATTTATTTATTCATTTATTTATTTTTTACAGCAACGGTTTGTATTCGGACGATGATTTTCCCCTTGGTTTTGGTGGCACAGCGAAATGCTGCAAAAATGAACAATAATATGCCTCAGTTACAAGTCCTACAGTTAAAAATGACAGAAGCAAGAAACTCTGGGAACCAATTAGAAGGTAATGAGACTTAGTATAGATGTTCTTGTGTATGTATATACTAAGAATTTGAGGTATGCTTATACTTTTTTTTTTTTTTTATGTAGAGAAACTTATATTTGTTCACTATTGTCATAATATTCTGAGTCTTATGAAAGATTTAATCCTCTGAACTTCCTACAGCTGCAAGACTTGGTCAGGAAATGGTGGCCTTCATGAAGGAAAAAGATATAAGCCCGATGAAGAACGTTGTTGTACCTCTAGCTCAGGTAGTTGATTGTTTCCCTTTAATGTATTTTTTTTACTATTTTAGGCACATAATTATCAAATTTGTTATGATTCATTGTTTATTTCCTTAAGCCTCCAGTTATATCCTGCAGTGTAATTTTTTCGAACACTTAAATCGGTATTGTTACTTACTTGGTTGTACATAATAAATTTAGTCATGCTCAAGTGAAGACATGGGCAACGTACCCCCCTCCCTCTCTCTCTCTCTCTCTCTCTCTTTCTCTCTCTCTCTCTCTCTCTCTCTCTCTCTCTCTCTCTCTCTCTCTCTCTCTCTCTCTCTCTCTCTCTCTCTCTCTCTCTCTCTCTCTCTCTCTCTCTCTCTCT
>NW_028234409.1:36272349-36292349 GCF_977035675.1 Penaeus japonicus
TCCAAATATTATATATCTGTTAGACAACAAGACACAGTTCATTTAATCAACAGAGACAATGCTCTTCTCATTCTCCCTTCCTCTTCAGGACTTCTAAGTCCTTGTTGTACACCTCAGGTATGACAGGCCTAGATTATGTATGTCTGATGCCTAAATCTCCTTTGCCTTTCATCTGAAGTTTCTGGCCAAGTAATAAGGGCAGAGGGGTCACTCTGTTGGTCCTTTGTTTGTCCCACCATGGTCGCAATCTCGTTGTATAGTTGAAGACAAGAATCATGTTCCACTTTCTTTGAGGAGTTGAAGCTAGGTGATTGGGTGAAAAACGGGACCTTTTTTTTTTCCTTTATTAGTAAGCATGCACACACACACACTAGCACATTCTCTTTCTCTCTCTATCCTAGAAAAACAGGGGGAGTGATCATCTTCACACCATTGAGTCCACAAAAGTAAGATTAGCTTCCGTTAAATCAGTGGTTCTTAGCCTGTGGTCGAAAGAACCCCAGGAGTTCGGTAAAGGTCACACACACATCACACCCACACTCACACTCACGTACACTATAATATAGAGAAAGGGTTTGCAAGGGATATGTTAGTCTTCTTAGATCATGAGGAAAGAGCAATGCATAGATCTTTAACATAGATGAACCTACATTTGTTATTAAATGGAGGCTGGTCGTGGTGTTGATGTTAAATACCATCAGTGTCGGTAGAGAACCTACAGGTAAACCATTTTTCTGTTTCCACCAAAAGCTTTGTCCTTCATTTCAACAAATAATCTTAGGTATTGGTCAAAAGTAATTCAATTTAATGAACCCGTAGTAATTTTAATTGTTTTGTGCATAACATATATATGTATATATATTACATATGTATTATATATATATATTATATATGGATTACATATATATATATACACACACATGCACACAGATGTATTTATTTTTCATAGGATGCCATAAGTGTCAAATAGTAGTACCAAGATCCATGGCATGTGATGGATTCAAAATGTATTTTTTTTTTTGGTATTCCCTTAAACCCAGATTCTTTACCTGGCTTGAGTGTTTTTAGTTCTTCATCCAAAGTAAAGGGAAGGTATAATTTATTACTTATACTCATAGCTCTGTCCATCTCTTCACTTCCTTGTTATACCCTCTCCCTGTTTACGGGTTTGCCATTTATTAACCCTTTGTGGATGGGGGATAGATTTGCTTGCCCAGTCTCCAGGATGGGTTTTATTTCTGAGTAAGGCAGATTCACACAACATATATGGGTAGGTGCCATTAAAGGCTCTCTTCGAATGGTGTTAGAAGAAAGTGGTACCATCTAAGTTTTGAATTTTAGGTGAAATCCATTTTGCTTAATAGTATGGCAGTTATAGGAATTATGACTGCAATTGTCATCATCACTCACTCATTACTCTAGCACAATAAAATAACAGCGATCCAAAATTCCTGAACATCATGTACATCATGACACCTGTGTGATGACACCTTCCTGCAATGGGTCAACATACATGTATATATCTATACATAAAATATATAAATACAAATAAACATCATCCTTGTTATATGAATTATTGAGATCCTGTGTCATATACTTGTGGATAATTACTGATTGAGCAAGAGAGGTCATGAGAAAGGGACACTAAATCGTCTTTAGCTTTTATCTTATACATTGAAACATTTCATATGTCTACAATATCTACAAATTATAAACATATTTATAAATCTGTCGTAGCTGTAAAATTAATGTTAAACAAAAACTACTATTTTTGAAATGACTTATATATTTGTTTGAGAACCCTTTACAGTAAGTAAGCCGTTTCAAAGTGCATATTAGACAAAAAAAAGTTTTTCTAATGTCAGTATGTATCATATTGCCACTCTGAGTTCTCGTTGTCTTTCTTTGCTTCAGTCTTGATTTTGTGTTTCCGCTTCACCAGTCGTTCCTCTTTCTGTCGCTCCTTGCGTAAGATTTTGCGCTGCTCTGCTTCAGGTACACCCTCAGCTAACATCTCTCCTGTTGATGAACAGAAAGAAAGAAATAAGACCATTGTCTCTTATAATTATTCTCTCTCGCTCGCTCGCTTACTCACTCACTCACACTCAGAGAGCTTCCTAATAACTTTCCAAAAGAATAATGCATTTCAAACTGACTGCTATTGGTTTTATTTGTCAAGATTTGTAAGTGTATCTGTACCAATTTTGTTATATAAGCTGATAAACTAATTGTTGAAAGTAGTGTGAGTAATATAAATACCAAATAACTATATATGCAGATGTTATGCTCACATAATTTTAATGTACTTTTTATAATTATCATCACAATTGAATAACATAAGTGATATTATCAAAGTTACGATAATAATAATGATAGTTTTAATAGTAATAATAATAATAAAAGTAAACATCATGACTAATGATAATGAACATAATAATAATACATACAAAAATCACGCTTCTTATATTTCTGTCATCAAACATTCATCAACAATGTGAACATCATCATATATAAAAAAAAAAAAAAAAAAAAAAAAAATTATATATATATATATATATATATATATATATATATATATATAATAATAATAATAATAATAATAATATCCAGGGCCTACATCATGAAGGACTTAACCAGTCTAGGGTTTATACTCTTGAAAATAAAAGTATGGTATGTATAAAACCTTAGATCTAAAAACATATACCAATTTAAAGTAAATGATAATTGAAGAAAGCTATATTCATGAATGCTATATGACTTTGATATCAACTAATACTTCTGATCAGACACAAAATTCACAAGAGAAACGTACCTTTCAGTTTATTGAGTCGTTTCAGTCCTTTTCTTGAGACATAAAACCCGTCAGATTTCACAATATCGGGGTTATCGTTGTATGATATATTGAGGAATTTTGAAGGCTTCTTTGGCTTTGGATATTTCTCTTCCTGAAATGAATCCATATTAGGTTCTTGCCTGTAGACCATGTTCTGTGTCTCTTTGTGATAGGTAATACTATTATCTCGAGTAAAAGAGTCTGTTCCTTTCTCTGTATGCAAATCTTCAACAGCTGTCCCATCATCATCAAAGACAATTCTTTTTGCATTCCCCACTTTTTGGCAGGTAACTGTATTCACTCTCTCTTCGTCCATATCTTTGTTCTGGGTGTCGTCGTCAAAGATAATTTTTTTCCCAGTCGTGTCGTCGTCAAAGATAATTTTTTTCCCAGTCTCCCTTTCTTTGTAGGTGTCTTCAATCTCTCTTCTTTCATTTGTATTTGAAAAGCTGTCATCATCGAAGATAATTTTCTTCCCCGATGGAGGTTTATTTTCCATCTTATTAAATGTCTCTGGCTTGTATTCTCCATCATTTTCATAATGTTCAATATATTCCTCCCCATATCCCTTTAACTTGTTTTTGATCACATCCATTCTCAGTTGTCTGTGAGCATATCTGAGGAGCTTTTTTACCTTCTTCTGTACAACTGGATCTGTCATTTGCTCTGACTGATTTTCTCCATTCTTCGATGCACATATTTTTTTAACATTTGCGTCAAGCCAAGTCACAGCTGTTCTCTTGACCCAGACACCATGAAACTGCGTCATCGTCTCATTTTCTTCAAAGTTGATGGGGACTGCCGTCTTCTCTCTTTCCATGTTTTGAAGAGGCTTGCGGCTTTTAATGATATATGCTTTCAGTTCTTTACCTGCCTTTTGTCTGAAATTCCTGAATTTATTTTCCAGTTTCTGCAAAAAAGACAGAAAGAAACTGACATTACTGATTAACAAACTTGACAGGTATATACTAAAATAACAAGAAAATAAGATTCAAAAATGTTTAAATACAGATGGATATGTAATTACACACACACACATATAAATATACATAAATATGTATATAATATATACATATCATCTATTTTGTTATTCTTATTAATGCTAATTCTATTCTCATTAATAATGCTACCTAGAGCTGCTTCTGACAGAGAGGTGCCAGGTCATAACCCTCTCAGGGCAAGCGGAGAGCCAGCGTTCTCGCAACAGTAAGTCATTCTTGTCTGGCGACCAAAGTAATTTTTCTCCACGCACACCCCTCTAATCTTTGCTTCCACCAATAGCAGCTGAGCTTTGCGTCAACCAAGATATCTGACTTGAGTGAAATAACAGTAATGTGGCACTATTTGGAAAATTTACAATAATACCAAAGATGATAATGATACTAACAGAAATATAAACTTTTTCCTGAAAGTCTAAGGAATGGGTATTATAGGTGAGGTTAAGTAGGCCTACTAATTTACTCCTTGGTTACAGAGAGCTTGGAGAGCAATCTATGTAAATAAATATATAAATAATAACAACATATAATGGATAGTGCAGGTCTCTGGCATAAATGGGACAAAATAAAATTTGTACCCAATATCATTATCCTTAAAAAAAAAAAAGTTAGAAAACACCTGTCATTGGGACTCCTTGATATAATCACACTGGGTGTACTCTATCCAAATCCACCTCTAACCTGCTCTAATTTGCTATGAATGACCTGCAATCTGAAGTCTAACATGACAGTGTTATATTGCTAAACAATCAATATGGGCGCCAAACATTAGCAAAGGCTACATTCCAGCTAGATAGAGGTTGGACTACTTATTTCTTTTAATGGTACATTGCTATGGAGGACTTAAAGCTCTATCTCACTAGATTATGTGGTGGTTAGTTGGCCTTTGAAGCTTTCCCAAAGAGCATAGACTGGAAGCAGACATGAAAGGTCTTCTGATCCAGTCCTAAGTTCTATCTTGCTTCACCCCTGGCTAGGGCAAACATCAAACCTAAGCAAAGTTAGGTAGGTAATTGGTTAAGATTTTACAAACGAAATATGGCCGGAATTCATATTTTACACCGCAATTTCCCTGATCTACTTCATGCCCTCCCCTACTATCGGGACCCAGATTGTGGGCTTCAGGGGTGCAAGCGCTCATTAATTTCACTATATATGAATAGTAGAGGTTGAAAGGAATCCATCCATACTACTTGTGGTATTTCGTAACACGGCGTTGTCCAGAAAATTTACCTTAAATAATTATTTGTGCAGTAGAATGGCTGGTTTACATTGTCTGGCACGGTGCCATCATACTGGGTCTACGAACGACTCTACCTTTGCAGCAAATCATGCCATCCGCTGCTAATGGGTTAATACATGTAGTGCATGTTTGTTAGCCTTTGCCAGAATTTTAGTATTGCTTGATGAAGCTCTGCAATAAACAAATACCCCACATTACATAATATCATTAAACTAAATCCTAGACACTTCTTCTGATCTTCCGATTCATAACACATAAATCATAAAAATCATAAACATCATACCCGTCTCTTCTCTTCATCTTCTTCATTTTCTATGTCGTATTTCAGCTTCTCCAATATGGGCACAGCTTCCCGCTTCACCCATTTCTTGTCGTACTTCGTCATGATGGAATCCTCTCTGTACCAGATATCGTACCACATCTTCTTCTCCCCATTCTCATAGACCTTAAATTTCTGTCCATTGTCATCGTATATGACAGTACTACTCTTCTTTGACCCAGCCTCTTGTTCTTCATTGTCATTAGTCTCGAGCGATTTTTCCTTTTCTCGCTTTTCCTTTGCCTTTGGCCTCGAGTCCTCTTCAGGTATGGGATCAGGACTTGCTTGGAGGTCGAGATCGTTTTCATTATCTGTCCCTCTGTTGCGTTCCTTATTATCCTTGAAATAATCATTCTTTTTGTCTTTCCGTTTTCCGGTTCCTAACTCGAGACTCTCGCCGTCCTCGTTTTCCTTGTGTTTTCTCTGCTTTCTCTCTCCTCTCTTGTCATTGGTCTCTCCTTCTTCATCAAAAGCAGTCTCCTTTTTCCTCTTCTTCGCCTGTTTCTTCTTCTTCTTCCTCTCTCCATCCGTCACTTCGTCGTTCTCGTTTCTTATATCCGAGCGGCTCATTTCCTCGTGTGTTTCCATAATTCTCTGCTTTATCCTCCTCTATCTTCTTCTTCCTCCAATAAACCTCCAAGAACGTTTCCTTTTTAATTCCTCTAAGGCCTCGCGGGTGTCAGAAATTCACCATCTTCAGACCAAAACATTGGCACGTGTGGAAGGGGGCGCGAGCCTAAAACTATTAGCTTTGTTTTTTTTTCTGATCAAAAAGATATTTCGTTACTAATTACTAATGATATGTATGTATTTGTGTGTCTTTATTTCTCTATCTATTCTCATATAAAGATGTTGATTTATTCATGAAAGCACACACATTTGGTGATAAAGTATGCAAACAGCCTATCCAATTGATTGATAAATAGATATATACCAAATAAGATAGAAAAAAAAGCATATCTGAGTCATGAACGTGTGAAAAATGTGTTTCTCAATTGATCTTTACACCCAGTGACGTGTCCAGTGTCCACAACAAGGAACTCTACAACAGATTAATTGTTAAATATTACTACAAGAGAAGCTTATTATTATAATAAGAGAAGACTGGTTCACCAAACCCATCTTTCCTTCTAGTCATTAATGTATTGAGAATGTTATATTACTAAAAGATTCTCCGCCGATTGTCTAAAAGTTGTTTATCTGTAAATGTCATTCTCAAGAGTATTTAAAGATTGGATTATTAACAATAATTTTGCCCGAGATTTGACCTGTTGCTCGTATCACATTTAATATCAGGCATCTCAAGACATTACTGCATTTCTGAAGTGCTTGAATTGTGTTTTTTACATAGCAAAACATTAGCGAGAGGTCAGTGAAAAAAATATATCGCAATGTATTTAAAATTCATGTACTAAAATATTCAGTAAATATATGTGCCATACATATTACAGAATACAAACATATCAAATACATCCCTTCCAAAGATACCCATTTCAGAAACAACATCCCTTTTAAAAGAAAACACATTACAATAATACACACACACGCGCATATATATATATATATATATATATATATATATATATATATATATATATATATATATATATATATATATAATATATATATATATATATATATATATATATATATATATATATATATATATACACACGCAAGTAAACCTTAAAACACACGTATATATACAAGTAAACCTTAAAACTCGCAAAAATGTCATTTCAAATTTCCCGCCCTCGCTCCTGTACCCTTATGGTCGGCCATGTTGAAAAATTTCCTCCCACGCCGCACTCTCAGTCTCTCACCGGGTCTTCTGTCGCCCAAAGGCGGCTCAGAAACGGTATGGACTTAATATTCTAGCTCTCTTTTACATGCTGTGACTCTATATGTGTTTAATTACGTAAATACTGAGTTATGATGCGGGTTATCTTGAGGTTTAAGTTATAAGGTTTAACCTAAGCGTGTTCATGTTATTTTCGTAATTTTTAAGGTTTTATCTGCGCGACACGTGGGGTGCAGTAGTACAAACTAAGTGTCATTCCTATAATTACCTCGTGTAATTATAGGAAAGTTGACAGACTTGGTTATACACCGAAAATGTGATTTCTTTTATATTAGATTATCTTCGCCTTCTAGTAGGTGCCAATTGTAAATAGAATAGATTATGGCCTTATGTAGTGAATGCAATGATTGGTGTATTTTCAGAATAATGCTGCGTTATATATCACGAAAGTAGGATCAATGAATTTCTAGAATTAACTACTCCTATATAGTACATATGATCCGAGATTCCCCCTGTACCCTATGGTTGATATTGTATGAATATTATATGATTAATGTTATATGAATGATAATAATCCTTATGCCAAAAATATACCTTGTCTACTGTAAAGTAAAAATGTAAATGATATAGTTTCTGTAGGATCTCACCTGCATGTCATATCATGTGCATAGGGATTGCAGTTGCCTCCATGCTTATGTCATGACAAGAAGCAAATTATCGTGGACTATTTTCGTGCGTTGTTTTTGTGGCCTATTAGCTTACAAAACCCCAACTTCGCGACTAACCTAGGCTTAAGAATTGCCTTAGCCAAAGGCCCTTTTTCGTTGCATTTTGTGCTGCTTGTCTTGATATTTTATTGGAGTTTGTATGCATAGATTTTGGACTGGTTCTGTAATGCATTCATAACATATGGTGTGATATCACTTCATTAAAGTATTTCTGATGTGATATTAGAAGTTCTATCACATTTTACCATATATACACATTGTCCTCAAGGAATAGTTTTAGTTAATGACAATACAGTTTTTTCATCTGTGACATTTCTTGCACAACTTAAATAAAATATTTTATTTAGAAATATAGGACTCGCACAGCTCTTCATCGACTTTCATCCTGCATTGGTTTAACTGATATGCCATCTATTGGAAAAAAACATGATAGGATTTTTATTTGTCTGTAGATGACAAATAAGAGGACAAGCCATACATATGCACTTTATGGGGCTTACATTTTGGTAAATAAATGAATATATATAATATATAAGGTAAATTTTCCGAACAACGCCGCGTTACGAAATACCACAAGTGGTATCGATGGATTCCTCTCAACCTCTACTATTCATATATAGTGAAATTAATGAGCACTTGCACCCCTGAAGCCCACAATCTGGGTCCCTATAGTAGGGGAGGGCATGAAGTAGATCAGGGAAATTGCTGGGGAAAGTATGAATTCCGGCCTTATTTCGTATGCAAAATCTTAACCAATTACCTACCTAACTTTACTTAGGTGTGAAGTTTGCCCTAGCCAAGGGGGGGCTTCGCTACTTCGGTATCACGAAAACCTTAACCCAACTACCTACCTCACTTTCCCTAGTTTTGAAGTCCGCCTTTGCGAAGAGGGAGCTACGCCCCCCTGTGGATCTCCCCTATTCAGGGCACTTCATGATACTTATGATGCGTAATTAGTCCTGTAGATGAAAATGCCGCGACCACGAATAACCCTCACACTGTGCCATGATGACAGCAACTGAGTCTTTGCCTTATATATTCCTCAGGATAGGAAACTAGGACCGATGATGATGCGACCACTCAATAGAGGGCACTCTATAATTATACTGTAAACAATGGGAAATATTGCGCCATCTGTTGAGAGAACATACCAGCACATGCAGGTAATTCCTTGGGGGTTTCCAGTCCACAGCTTGCTACTATCCGTAAATACGTAAACACAGCCATGTTTAAATTTCAGGGCGAGGATGGTGGATTTGGGATATCTTGCCCAAGGTATGTTGCACGAAGTGCCCTAAGAAGGGGGGGTCCAGGGGATTGGCTAGGGATTAATTCAAAACTAGGCAAAGTTAGGTAGGTCATTGGGTTAAGATTTTGCACACGAAATATGCCCCGAAGTAGGACGAGGTAGCACGAAGTGCCTTAAAAAAAGAGACCCAGATTGTGGGCTCCAGAGGTGCAAGCGCTCATTAATTTCACTCTATATGAAAAGTAGAGGTTGAGAGGAATCCATCGATACCACTTTTGTGGTATTTTGTAACGTGGCGTTGTTTGGAAAATTTACCAAATCTTTTGCATGTAATGTCAGTGCATATCCTGTGTCGCCAATGTATATTCTGTACTGAAAGCAATAACAAAAACACACAAGTCCTCTTGATAAAACAACTGGCTCACAGCTCATATATAGCTCATCTACAGATGAACTGAACATTACTAAAGTGTATTTTTCCCATAGATGGCTCTTTTCCAAACAAGTGCATATCAGTTAAGACAAGAACATGTCAGTCAATTATTCATCAATGCTGAAGGAAGGATAAAAGATTATATTTCTATTTGAATTAACTTCTCTATTCTCATATTATGGAAGCATAGATAATGCAAGGTAAAAAATATGTTGGATCTTGTCCAACATACTTGCTGATTCCATAATTTAATTGTAAAATGTCTGCGAACCAACACAACCATTGTCATAGCTTAACATTTTTATTTTTCCCTAAGGGAAGGTTGGTCTCTCTAGGCAGGGGTCCCTGTTTCATTAAACCTCCTGAACCCCCTTTTGCTCTGCCACCGAACAAGTCCTGTTGTTGCCGAGGCCTCTGCACCTTGGTGCTCTGGTAAAAGCCAACAAAACTTTTAACCTGTGAATCCTAGGAAGATAGAGCTTAGGCTGTTTGCCTATATTATAACAAATCTCGGAATTTCCCTGATCTACTTCATGCCCTCCCCTACTATCGGGACCCAGATTGTGGGGTCTAGAGGTGGAATCATGCATTATTTCCACGAGATTGAGAGGAATCCATTGATACCACTTTTATGGTATTTATTGAAGCAGTGTTATTCAGAAAATTTACCCAAATCTCTAGTGAAGTCAACAATATCTATTGTGCCAGAAAAAATTTTGAAACTTTGTTGGCAAGGGCATGAAGTACATTCAATAGATCCACATGAAGGGGCTCTTGCCCCCTAACTTTTCTGGTTAGGTATTGCCGGGAAAGGAGTCATTGATGTGCAAGACAACTGCATTTCCTTCTAATTGCTAAAGCTCCCTAAACAGTATTATGATTATATTAGAGGGATAGGCAATTGTTGGGGACAATATTAGATGCAAAGCAATTTTTTTGAACTGGATTCAGCATTAAATTGAAATGCAGTACAATAACATGAAATTCTTACATTCTAGATGGCTGGAAACTGTTTGGCTTTGCACGGTAGAATGCCAGCTATAAGCAGGTGAGTTCTTATTTATTTTTTACTTTTGCTCTATCTATTATTTGAATTGTAGTTGAATATTTTTATAGGGTGATATTGCTGTTGTAAAGAATGTCCAATTTGTCAGTGGTACTTAATAGTGAAAAGTTATGTTAAATGATTTATAAATGAAGACCATTTTTCATAGATATTTGTACTTCACATAGACAATTTTAACCCATTAACACTGGCGCAGATATATCTATACCTGGACATTTTTGGGGTATTTTGATATGTGCATTGGCTTTTTGTTCACCGAGTGGTGGAGTGGTGGGCAGTGCTATGCGCCTGATCATCCAGTATGCCAGCCATACAAAAATCCATGACATGACATTGCATCCCTGGCGAGAACCAACCAAGCCATGTGGTGATATCACTTCATGACGTTTGCAAGTTATTTCTGATTTGTTGTTTCATCTATGCAACTCCTTAGTTATTCAATTTTTTTGAATGACTTCCTTCTATTTGTAATACCTATAAAATCAAATCTGAGTAGTTCTTTCTTAAAATGGACATTAAAGAAAAAGAAGCTACAGTATTTATGAATAAATGTTTCTTATATATAGTAGAAATACACATGGAAAAATGAAGCACGTTCCTTAGATCCACCTGACGGGGCTCTTGCCCACCAACTTTTCCGGTTGGGTATCGTCGGTGAATGAGTCATTGGCGTGCAAGACGACTGCACCTCCTCCTGCTTGCTGAGCCTCCCTAAGCACACCTTGCTAGATCACTCTGGCTGGAAGTCCTTGTTGACTGTTGTGATTATGTTAGGGGGATAGGCAGGTGTTGGGGACAATATTAGATGCAAAGCAGTTTTGAAAATGGATTCAGTATTACAGAAAATAGCAGTACATTTACTTGGCATTATTCTTTCCAGATGGCTGGAAACCATTTGCAGCAGAATGTGAGCAATAAGCAGGTGAGTTTTTACTTATTTTACTTTTGCTTATTTATAGTACTTGAATTCTTGTTGAATGTTATTTTTAAATAGTGATTTTGCAGTTGAGAATGATTGGCCTAGTTTGTTTGTTACACCTTAGTGTAACAGAGACAAGTTGGATCCAGTATTAAGCAGAATTGCAGTACATTTACCTGGCATTATCCTTTCCAGATGGCTGGAAACCATTAAGCAATAATGTGAGCAGTAAGCAGGTGAGTTTTTACTGATTTCAAGTTTGCTCTATCTACAGTTCTTTGACGAATGTTATTTTTATATATTGATATTGCTATTTAGAATAACACTAACACCAGCACCAACACCATTTTTGGCCTTGGTTAGAGACTGTTATTTCCTATTTCCTATTTGTTAATGCCAAGGTGGTGTGAAAAATGGCCGATGTATCCTTCAAACTTTGCTTTTGTGATGAACATATTTCTGAAATTTACTAGACACATTGTGGCTGAAGCAGAGTTCTCTCTTTGGAGGAATATAGATACATGGAGCTTAGGGCAGGGTTTTACAAGGTTTAGGGATGATAGTCATGAAAGAAATGTTTGAAGATAATAATAGTAATTTCCTTTGCTTTCTAGTCAGAGTAATTAAGAAATAATATTTACTGACCTAAAACAGATTAGCCAATTTTTTTTAGAACATTATGATTATTCCAGTTTTTCACTATTATATATAAGTGAAAAGTTAATGAAACAGTATTTATGTGAATGATGGCTATTATTTCCTACTTCATTAAAAATCATATTGAAAATATTGATAGAGAAGGAAAGACATGAAGCACGTTCCTTAGATCCACCTGACGGGGCTCTTGCCCACCAACTTTTCCGGTTGGGTATCGTCGGTGAATGAGTCATTGACGTGCGAGACGACTGCACCTCCTCCTGTCTGCCGAGCCTCCCTAAGCACACCTTGCTGGATCAGTCTGGCTGGAAGTCTTTTTTGACTGTTGTGATTATGTTAGGGAGATAGGCAGGTGTTGGGGACAATATTAGATGCAAAGCATTTTTGACAGTGGATTCATGTCAAATTGAAATGCAGTACAATAACATGAAAATCTTATTTTCCAGGTGGCTGGAAACTGTTTGGCTATGCACGGTAGAATGCCAGCTATAAGCAGGTGAGCTTTTATTTATTTTACTTTTTACTTTATATCTATAATGCTTGAATTACAGTTGAATGATTTTATATAGTAATACTGCTGTTGAAAAGATGTTCAGTTTGTCATTAGTACTCATAAGTGAAAAAGGATGACCATTTTTCATAAATGTTTGATGTTCACATAGATAATTACATTGGGGTGTTTCGAAATGTGTAGTCCACTAGCTATTAGTCCTTTGAGGTTTCTGCCAGCCATACAAAAAGCCATGACATGATATTGCATCCCTGGTGGGAACCAACCAAGACATGATGCATGATGTGATATCATGTCATGAAAATGGACAGTATAACTTTATAAACCTTTAGGGAAGTTATTTCTTTATTATAAGTTTTCATTTATATAATTTAGATATTCACATTTTGAATTATTTACTTTATAATACTTAAAATTCTTAAAATGGGCATAAAAGAAAGAGAAGCTACAGTATTTTTTAATAAAGGTTGCTTCTTGTACATAGTTGAAATACACATTGAAAATGTTGCTAGAGCAGGAAAGACATGAAGCACGTTCCTTAGATCCACCTGACGGGGCTCTTGCCCACCAACTTTTCCGGTTGGGTATCGTCGGTGAATGAGTCATTGACGTGCGAGACGACTGTACCTCCTTCTGCTTGCCAAGCCTCCCTAAGCACACCTTGCTGGATCACTCTGGCTGGAAGTCTTTTTTGACTGTTGTGATCATGTTAGGGGGATAGGCAGGTGTTGGGGACAATATTAGATGCAAAGCATTTTTGAAAGTAGAGTCAGCATTAAATTGAAATGCAGTACAATAACATGAAAATCTTACTTTCCAGATGGCTGGAAGCTGTTTGGTTATGCACGGTAGAATGCCAGTTATAAGCAGGTGAGTTTTTATTTTATTTTTTTGTTTTATCAATAGTACTTGAATGATTTTATATAGTAATACTGCTGTTGAAAAGAATTAGTCCAGTTTGTCAGTAGTACTCATTAGTGAAAAGGGATGACCATTTTTCATAAATGTTTGAAGTTCACATAGATAATGTTAACCTATTAACAATGGGACAGATTAATCTCTACCTGGACATTATGTTTGGGTGTTTTGAAATGTGCATTCCTATTGCCACTGGATATTAGTCCTCTGAGGTTTCTGCCAGCTGCTATGCGTCTGATCACCCAGTGTGCCAGCCATACAAAAAGCCATGACATATTGCATCCCTGGCAGGAACCAACCAAGACATGATGTGATATCACTTCATGGTGGTGGCAAGTTATCTGTTTTGTAATTTTTTTTATCTATGCAACTCCTTAGATATTCAGATTTTTTCAATGAGTTACTTCTATTTATAATACCTATAAAAGAAAATCAGAGGAATCCTTTCTTAAAATGGACATTAGAGAAAAAGAAGCTACAGTATTTATGAATAAAAGTTTCTTATAGTCAAAATACACATTGAAAATATTGATAGAAAAGGAAAGACATGAAGCACGTTCCTTAGATCCACCTGACGGGGCTCTTGCCCACCAACTTTTCGGTTGGGTATCGTCGGTGAATGAGTCATTGGCGTGCAAGACGACTGTACCTCCTTCTGCTTGCCAAGCCTCCCTAAGCACACCTTGCTAGATCAGTCTGGCTGGAAGTCTTTTTTGACTGTTGTGATCATGTTAGGGGGATAGGCAGGTGTTGGGGACAATATTAGATGCAAAGCATTTTTGAAAGTGGAATCGGCATTAAATTGAAATGCAGTAAATTAACATGAAATTGTTATTTTCCAGATTGCTGGAAACCATTTTGCAATGCACAGTAGAATGTGAGAATTGAGGATGTGAGTATTTATTTTTTTACTTTTTATCTATATTACTTGAATTGTAGTTGAATGTTATTTTTATATTGTGATATTGCTGTTGATAATAGTTGTCAATGGTACTCATTAGTGAAGAATGAAGTGGTGCATGATTTATGAATGAAAATTTTTCATAGATATTTGTAAATCACATAGATAATATTAGAAAGCAGTGACATTGTACAGTATAATTTTATAAACATTTAAGGAAGTTTCTGTATCATATATTTGTATCTATAGAACCTCTTAAATATTCAGATTTTTTTTAATGAGTTGCTTTTATTAATAATAACCTATGATAGAAAACCAAGAAGTTCATTATTAACCCATTGCAGATGGGGATAGAGGATGGGTTTTCTTTCAGAGCAAGGCAGCATCACACAATTTGCCTTAGCTTTTCTCGCTCTTTCAGTCACTCATTGTAAGACTATTGCCATTTTTGTTTTGATTTTTGTTTTATTGTGATTTTGTGGATTTATATATGCATATCATGGGCGTTATCAACCTTGCAGTAGACTAAAATTGTAGTCTAGAGTCTGTATTGGCTTATTATTTTTTATACTCGGTGTGAGATAAGTATTGCTATTTTATGGCAGAACAGAGAGCAACTTTATTTTTTCGTATTTGTGTTGTGAACAAATACAAAATGTAAAAACATCCACAATGAAGGTAACATGAAGTAGGGAAGAGGAAAGAAACCTGTGCATGACGGAGTTCCACAGCGTAAGGCATCCCAACTAGAACAGGCACATAGTAGAGACTGGTCATGTTTTAAGTCACCAAAGCTTCTGCACCATGTATGTCATGACACCCGTCCACAATGTTTAATGGACATTAGAGAAAAAGAAGCTAGTATTTATGAATAAAGGTTGCTTTTCATACATAGTTGAAGTACATGTTGAAAAATGAAGCACGTTCCTTAGATCCACCTGACGGGGCTCTTGCCCACCAACTTTTCCGGTTGGGTATCGTCGGTGAATGAGTCATTGACGTGCAAGACGACTGCACCTCCTTCTGTCTGCCGAGCCTCCCTAAGCACACCTTGCTAGATCACTCTGGCTGGAAGTCGTTTTTGACTGTTGTGATTATGTTAGGGAGATAGGCAGGTGTTGGGGACAATATTAGATGCAAAGCATTTTTGAAAGTGGAATCAGCATTAAATTGAAATGCAGTACATTAACATGAAATTGTTATTTTCCAGATGGCTGTAAACTGTTTGGCTATGCACAGTAGAATGCCAGCTATAAGCAGGTGAGTTTTTATTTGTTTTACTTTTTACTCTATCTATAATGCTTGAATCATAGTTGAAGGATATTATATAGTGATACTGCAGTTGAAAAGAATAGTCAAGTTTGTCAGTACTCATAAGTGACCATTTTTCATAAATGTTTGATGTTCCCATATATAATGATTACCCATTAACAATGGGGCAGAATAATCTCTACCTGGACATTATGTTTGGGTATTTTGAAATGTGCAGTCCTATTGCCACTGGCTATTATTCCTCTGGTCGATATTCCGGGCGGTACAAACCTCGTACCACCACCACCTCGGCCACCATAAGTGCGAAAACGTGTCTTTTTGACATTGTTTTTTTTTGTTATCAATTTTTTGAAGTGACGTCACATCTGTTCACGTCACTTTCGGTGACGTCACAACCCGCGTCACCGGAAACTACGTCACTCCGATGACCTGATTCATCAATTACTTCCACAGAGCAACCTGTCACTCTCCACCTCTTCGGAGGATGACCCTCCGCAGGTGTCCAGCACTCTGAAGAGGCCCCGGCCCGGGCCATCCCACCTTCCCGACGACTTCCGTGACCTTCCACACGCCTGACCTCTGACTGTGTTTGACTATTCTTGGTGCGACGAGGACAGCGATGACGATTCTGATTATCGTCCTCGCAGACGGCAGTCAGAGGAAGAGGACGAGCAGGAAGACTACGTCGGGCTGGTGGATACCACGCTGGAGAGCGACGAGCCGCTTTCTGCCTACGTTGCTCGTAGGCGGAGCCGGAACGAGCCGAAAACACCCTATTTCGTTTGGAGGAAGAGGGAGAACTTCCCATGGAAGCACGTGTTTGCGGCCCATCCTGGGGTCAAGGCCGACCTTGAGATCTGGAGATCTTCAGGTGTTTGTTCCCTGAAGATCTCCTCTCCCACATCATCACGGAGACCAACTTGTAAGTATTCATCATCATTTACTCACCTTTTGCTCTATATTGTTACATACTTATTTTGTGTACAGTATATGTCCTGCCTCAGACAGAGTTGGAATTGTTTTATATATGTTTGCTTTTTCTCTTTTGCAGGTATGCTGAGACACACCCTCCTCCCTCCTCATCCCATATGAGGAAGTGGACTCCACTGTCCAGGGAGGAGTTCTCTGCCTACTTGGGTCTCCATGTGAACATGGGGTTGCAGCCCCGGTTCAACTACCGCGACTACTGGTCTCAAGATGAGCACCTGCGGTCGTACCTCTACACAGACGTGATGGCACGGGATCGCTTCGACCACCTCACCAACCACCTCCATTTTTTGCTTTTGGAGGAGGGTGAGGGGGTCCCCGCGGATCGTCTGTGGAAGTTACGGCCGGTGATCGACTCCCTGGATTCGACCTTCAAGACCACCCTCATGCCCGACAAGGACATCGCTATCGATAAGTCCTTGTGGGCGCTTGGGATTCATCACCTTCAACCCAACGAAGAGGGCGCGGTTCGGGTTGAAGGTATACAAGCTGTGTGCCTCCACGGGCCCGTCGTCCGGATACACGTCGTGTTTCCGGATCTACACGGGCCAGGACCGTGGAGACGTACCAGCTGGGACGAAGGTCGTCATGGAGCTGATGGAGAGGAGTGACAGTTTGGGGAGGGGTTACAGTGTCTTTGTTGACAATTGGTATACCTCCCCCACTCTTTTCCACATGCTCCAGGAAAGGCGGATGAATACGGTGGGGACAGCACGCATCAACAGGAAGTGGATGCCGAAGGACTTCACCGCACTGAGAAAGGGCGAGATGGACTACAGGAGTACACCTACGGGCATGTTCTGTGTACAGTGGCATGGCCGTAAGGTTGTCACCGTACTCTCTACGGTTCATGGAGCCACGGTCGAAGGAGACGGAAAGCCCCACGCCATTCTTGACTACAACGTCGGGATGAAGGGCGTGGACGTAGGTGACCAGCTTTCCGCCTCTTACCCCACCACTCGGAGGTCGAGGGTGTGGTACAGGAAGGTGTTCTTCCTGTTCGACCTAGCGATCGTCAATGCCTTCGCCGTTCATCGGACACTTGGCGGCCGGAATTCCCAGAAGGAGTTCCGGTTGAAGCTGGGGAAACTGCTCATCGGTGGTTACAGGTATGGTAACGCGCCGATGACCAGGAGGTCAACGAGGGCGGTCTACCAGGCCAGCTTCCGCCAGAGACGAGGGCTAGACGACCGCATTCTCAGCAACCCGCCTTGCCAGGGAGTCGGCTTTGATGTCGCGTGTGTTCCCGTCGGGGAATACCGCGAAGGACCAGGACGCGGTGCATAACCTGTGGCGTGGGGTTATGCCAGTAAGACTGTTTTGACGAGTGGCACGACTTCGTCTGAAGTCGTGCCACTCGTCAGGGTAGTCGTTGTATAAAAAGTACATATGCTTTATGCACCTTCTCATTCTACATATGTTTATGTAGTTTTTATACATGTTTCTATATATATGTTTATTATTGTATATACATTGTACATATGCTTATGTACTTCTTGTTGTTTCTACATGTTTTTATGTAGTTTCTCTCTCATTTTTATATACTTGTTTGTGTATATGTCTATTATTGTATATACATTGTACATATGCTTATGTACTAGTTATTTCTACATGTTTTATTATGTAGTTTTTGTTTTTCAACAATAAACTTTATTTTTTCCATAATTTCTCATTTTCCCCCATAAACATAGCAGAAATTGTAAAACTTGCCTTGAAAACATTTTTCGTAATATTTCTCCTTTTCTCTCATGATTACGTGGCATTGGTACTCCACACATCGAAGATGGATACATAAGAAAGCAGAATGAACTCAGAACTCAAACTTATAACCAATAAAACAGTGCGATCTTGTAAAATAGTAAAACTTGCCTTGTAACTATTTTCGTTTTTTCTCCTTTTTATCTCATATTTACGTATCACAGGTAATCACACAAATCGAAGATAAATACATAAGAGAGACGAATGAACTCTATACTCAAACTTATAGCCCATAAAACCTAGTTCGAGCTTGTATTATGGCTGAGAAAGGAAGTTGAAAGTCGTGTTTCATTCCATATCATTTTTATAAAAATCGGCCATAAACTTGGGAAATCAGAAACAATGGGCCAAATATTGTCCGCGCGCGTCGAGCACAGCGCGGCAGCTGGAAGTCTTTTGACTGTTGTGATTATGTTAGGGGGATAGGCAGGTGTTGGGAACAATATTAGATGCAAAGCAATTTTGAAAGTGGATTCAGCATTGAATTAAACTTGAATAGTACTTGAATTCTTGTTGAAGATTATTTTTATATAATCTTAATTATGAGAATTATTTGCCCAGTTTGCCAGTAGTACACATAAGTGAAAAATGAAAAACAGTTCCTGAATTGAAGGCTATTTTTCATTGAAAATTTAATTTAAAGGGATAGACAAGTGTTGGTGGATATTTGATGCAATGCATTTTTGAAACCTGATTAAGCATCAGATTGAATTGCAGTACATAAAATGGATGGAAACCATGTTAGGATGCACAGTATAAGGAGCAATAAGCAGGTGAATATATTTGTTTATTTATTATTATTATTATTATTATTATTATTATTATTATTATTATCATTATCATTATCATTATCATTATCATTATCATTATCATTATCATTATCATTATCATTATCATTATCATTATCATTATCATTATCATTATCGTTAACATTATCATTACATTGTCATTATCATTATCCTCATTATTACCATTATCATTATTATCATTATCATTATCATTATTTTTTCATTTCCATTGTTATTATTATAATTATTATTATTATTATTTTTATTTTTATGTTATTTTTTTTTATTTTTATTTTTATTTCTATTTCTATTTCTATTTCTATTTCTATTTTATTTTATTTTATTTTATTTTTATTTTATTTTTATTTTATTTTTATTTTATTTTATATTTTATTTTATTTATTTTATTTTTATTTTATTTTATTTTCTTTTATTTTATTTGTTTATTATTTTTTATTTTTTATTTTTATTTTGTATTTATTTTATTTATTTATTTTATTTATTTTTATTTTTATTATATTTTTATTATTATCATTTTTATTATCTATTCTATTTATTTGTTTATTTTATTTTATTTTTTAATTATTTATCTATTCATTATTTTTATTATTTATTTTTA
>NW_028234409.1:36299849-36304849 GCF_977035675.1 Penaeus japonicus
GGATCTGGTTCAGGCAAACTGCATGACGCTCTTTTGCTCATGGCATCTGCACTATTGCAACTGCCATTCATTATTATGATTTCTTTGGTGTATCTCTCTTCTTCGTTTTTTTTTACTTTTGTTTCCATCTTCTCCGTGTCGCTTTTCACTTTGTATTAATTCTTATCTCTCTCACTGTGTGTGTGTGTGTGTGTGTGTGTGTGTGTGTGTGTGTGCGTTTAACTTCCTATTTTTATCATACCTAATATTTCTTTTACACCTGTATTCTTTATCTTTTAACTTTCTGAAAAAAATCCTTGCTCTTCGTTTTTTTTTATTAACCCATTGGTCGATAACATAACTCTTTTATCTCAATTTTAAGTTCCTTGATATAAACCGAATATTCTTCTCTCATAACATTCCTGACCTAATTTTTACCTAAACGGAAATGCGGTTATTTGTGATATGAAAAATGTTTTTAGATATTAAAAACCTCGATATACAGAAGTTTTACAGTTATATCCATTGCGACAGACGTATATAAAATATTTAAATACATTAGGTGGGCGGTAGGCTATTGTAGTCTCTTGGAAAATATGTCGTTTATTAATGCTAATTGAACCTTTATCAAACTAGTTTCATACATGAAGGTATATCGTATTAAATAGTTGTTTAGTGATCTCGATTTCAAGTGAAATACGAAACAACTTTGAGAGCACTTCTTGTTTATTTATTATTCCTCCCCGATTTACGATCATAAGTGTATTTTTGAGAGAGATATATCTTTATAGCATGGTGGTATTTTAAGCTATCTTTACGAGCGAATTTAGAGAAACAGAACAAGAGTTTAGATATTAAACCATGACCTTATGATACGGCTATTTAAGGCGTTGCTATAAATATTGCAGTTACTATCCTCATGCAGCACATCAAACCTACCATTAGTTTCAGTTACCATGCAGTTATCATGCATTTCAACCCAACAGACGCATGCAGGCAGGCATCCACCGAAAATCATACCGAGCCAACAAACATACCAGCGACATTTGCAACGAGCATTTGCTTGCTTTGTGCAATCATGCCAGACGAACTGACTTAAGTGGAGCTCCGGCCCGACTTGTTCTGAGAAGAGGAAGCTCTTGGCTCCGGGTTCTGCAACCTGCATCTTCGAGCTTGAAGCGAAGCCGGAGGAATCTCGGCTTTTGTGGTTCCTCGAAGGGGGGCGGGGGGGGTGGGGGCGGGGTTGTGTTTTGGGCACACGCACGCACGCATGCACGGACGCACGTACTCACGCATGCACGCACACACACACATCTATCTATCTATCTATCTATCTATCTATATATATATATATATATATATACATATATATATAAATATATATATAATATATATATGTGTATATATATACATATATACATATATATATATATATATATATATATATATATATATATAGTATATATATATATATATATATATATATATATATATATATATATATATATATATATATATATATATATATATACATACACACACACACACACAAACACACACACACACACACACACACACACACACACAAACACTCTCTCTCTCTCCCTCTCTCTCCCGTGAAGAGAAAAAAACAAAGGAAAATAGTTATAGAACAAACAAACAAAGTAAACAAAGTGACAGGAAATAGAAAAAAAAATACTGTGACGTGTAATTCTAGAAATGACTTTTACTTTTTTACAAACAAACAAAAAAAACATTGAAAACAGATGTCATTTGTTTCCGTTAAGAGATTACAGACCTAGTTTGTAATATTTATGATAATGAACTTCTTTCGAAAGGAATAGACTTCTCATAATTTGAATAAAAATTATGTAATAATGATGTTTCGTAAATGTTGTAGTGTTCGTGTATAAATACATACATATATACGCACACACACACACACACACACACACACACACACAAACACACACACACACATGCACGCACGCACGCACACACACACACACACACACACACACACACACACACACACACACACACACACACACACACACACACACACACACACACACACATATATATATATATATATATATATATATATATATATATATATATATATATATATATATATAAACATATTTCTTTAATTTCTAATTACCTTTCCTTTTTTAATCAGATCATCATCTAATATAAGACATAGAGGCCTTGTGCTATCACACTCATATCTCTTATCTAAAGACAATCTCACTTTAAATTCTATTAAACGAATCGGAATATTTCCTTAGTGGCTTCTTCTTCTACAACAACAAACAACAAAACAACAACACAGCCACCACCACCACCACCACAAACAACAACAAAGAACATCACCAGTAGCCAACAAAAGCAACAAGAAAAAACACGACCTTACAATAACAGTAACAAAAGCAAAAATAAAAAGGAGTAGGACCCCCTCCGCCCCCTCCCCTCCCCTCCCACCATGAACGAGGATCGGCTTGAAACGAACAAACTTTTTCTCCGGGCGGCTGATCGGTCCGCTGGCTTTCCCACACACCGGCTTGGCATTAAGCTTGACTTGTTTGGAAGGAGAAGGGGGATATTCTGTCTTTCTGTCTTTCTCTCGCTTGCTTTCGCTCGCTTTCTCTTGCTCGCTCTTGCTTTCTCTCGCGGTCTCTTGCTTTCTCTCGCGGTCTCTCTGTATCTTTCGCCCTCTGTCGTTATCTTTCTTGCTGGCTCGTTTTCTATGTTTTTTCTCTCATTTTCATTGTTTTTTTTCTCTCGGTTTCTCTGTTTTTTTTTCTCTCGTTTTCTATTTTTTCTCTCGTTTTCTTTTTTATATTTCTCTTTCGCTCTCTTTCTCTCTCTCTCTCTCTTTGCCCCCCCCTCTCTCTCTGCCCCCCCTCTCTATCCCTCCCACTGTCTCCCCCCTTCTCTTTCTCCTTCCCTCCCTCTGTTTCCCCCCCCCTCTCTCTCCCTCCCTCCCTCTGTCCCCCCCCTCCCTCCCTCTCTCTCCCTCCCTCCCTCTGTTCCCCCCCCTCCCTCCCTCTCTCTCCCTCATCCTCCCTCCCTCTCTCTCCCTCATCCTCCCTCCCTCCCTCCCTCTCTCTCCGTCTCCTCCCTATTCCTTTCCCTTTTCCTTTTCATATCCTTCCGCATCGCTGTGTCGACACAGCTGAGGCTTTGAGAACACGCAAGGAACACGTCTGATTTTTTTCCTTCTTAACTGAATCGCCCTTGAACTTTGTGAAGGAAATTGAAATGCGGTGGAAAGTTAAGACACTGATCGCTGTTGCAGAAGATGCAATAGGGAATTGACGAATGTATGTTGAATAAGTCAATGCATCGATAAATAGACTGTTAGACTGACGCGTCCGGTAGAAGTATTAGGTTGGCTGGGAGATACTCGATAGATAGATAGATAGATAGATATGTAAATAGATTAATGGTTATTTAGGAATAATGTTGGATAGATAGGTATCTTCATATATAGATAAACATAGATATAGATAAATATAGTTATATACGTACATAGATTTACTGATTTAAGATAGAACATATATACACATACATAACTACATGCATACATACATGCGTACATACAAACATACATACAGAACCAAATAGATAGATAGAGAAACAAATAGTTATATAAACAGATTTAGATAGACAGATAAAAAAAAAAAAATAGACGGGTGATCAGATTATTAAACAGACATAAACAGATTGAACAGAAAATATAAAACAAAACCGAAAAAGGTCCTGGTTTATGTAAAAAAAAAAGAAAAAAAAGAAAAAAAAGGAAAAAAAGAAGAAAAAAATCTGGTTATTAGATCGCTACATGAAAAGACTACAACAAAAACAGAGCAAAAGTAATAAGAAAACAGGAAAGAAATTGTCTATTTTCAACAAGCAGTAAAAGTTTTCCAATCAAAACTACAAAAGGAAAAAGTCGTCTGGGACTTTCAATTGCAAATATTGCAACATATGAATTATTTGATTTTGAACGGTTGCATAATGATGATAATAATAATAATAATGATAGAAACGGTAATGGCGATGATAATGATAATAGTAGTAATAGTGATAATGATGATAATGACAGTAACAATAATAATGATGATAGCAATAATAATGATGGAATTCATAATAATGATTGAAGGTATGATAATTGTAATAATGATAATAATAATGTTATTGATAAAAATAATGATAATGGTAATGATAATTATGATATATATATATATATACATATATATATATATATATATATATATATATATATATATATATATATATATATATATATATATATATATATAAGGATAATAATGGTATGAATAATGACAGGGAATATAATGATGATAAGGAAAACAACAATGATGATGATAAAGATGATCACAGTGATAATCCTGATAATAATGATAATAATAATGATAATAAAGAGTGGTAGAGATAAAAGCAGAAACAGATAGATAGATAGAGAGAGAGAGAGATGGATAGATAGATAGAGAGAGAGAGAGAAAGAGAGAGAGAGAGAACAAGAAAGAGAGAGACAGAGACAGAGAGACAGAGACAGAGACATACAGAGAGAGAGAGAAAAAGAGAGACAGAGAGAGAGAAAGAGAGACAGAGAGAGAGAAAAAGAGAGACAGAGACAAAAAGAGAGAGAAAAAGAGACGACATAAAACAGACAGACAAAGCCAGAAAAATAAAAACATAAAGAGAGAGAGAGAAAGAGACAGTCAAACAAACAAAAACAGACTTAACCAAAACCCCAGTCACACAAACAAACAGACACCGATACGGACAGACAGACAGACACAACATCAACGTAAACAAGAGATCAATTGTCAACCCTTAAAATCGCACAGATGATAGACGAGGGCCAATCGTACATCTGGCAGGCGCACCATCATGGGAGAGGGAGGGGGGGGGGAGCTAGGGTCTCGGCTGTCTCCTGTCGGCTCAAAACTCCCATAGGAATCCCAGGGAAATGGGAACCGATAGATTTCCTG
>NW_028234409.1:36309849-36314849 GCF_977035675.1 Penaeus japonicus
GTGTTGCATTTTTTTGTGTTGCACGTATCAAAGGAAAATTGGGGTGTTTGATTTGATGAGAATTATCATCTTCATAATTACTATTATCATTATTGTCATCTCCATAATTGTTATCATTATCATCTCTGTTTTTTTTTATACAATTTTCATTATTATCATAATGCTGATAATATCTATATTACTATTATCATTATGGTTATGATTATTACTCTTATCATTATTATCATAATCGTTGTTAGCGTCATTATTATTATCATCATTATCATTATTATCATTATTATTATCATCATTATCATTATTATTATCATCATTATCATTGTCATCATTATCATTATTATTATCATCATTATCATTATTATTATCATCATTACTATCATTATTTTTATCATTATTGTTACTATCATCATCATAATTATCACCATCATTATCATTGTTATCATCATCAGTATTATCATAGTAATTTTCATAATCATTATTACTATTGGTTACTATTTTCATGATTATCATTATCATCATCATCATTATCATAGTTGAGGCAGTAGTAATACCATCATTCTTGATATCATTATTATTATCAATTTCATTATCATCATTAACATCATCATCATCATTACTATCACTATTATCATCATCATCATTGTCACCATCATTATCATTATTATTTTCATCATTGTTATCATCATGAATCTAGTTATCATTACCATAAATGTTTTATTACTATCATAATCATCATTATTATCATTACTATTATTATTACTATGATAATATGTCATCATACTTTTCATTATCATTATATTTATCATTGTTTTGTCAATATTGTATATCCATCAGTGTTATCATTATTATATTTGTTAGACACGAAAGTATAATCAAACTCAAACATAAATAAAAGAAAATAAAGTAACTCAAGATAGAAATAACAGAAAATGAAAGAATATATAGGAAATAAAAGAATATGATAGATAAACAAACAAATTGAATAACTCAAACGTAAATAGATGAAGGCAAAAATAAGAGAAAAAAAAAGAAGAAAAAAAAAGAAAAATAGAAGAAAAAAGAAGAAAAAACAAGAAAAAAAAGGAAAGAGGGAGGAAAAAAGGAAAAAGAAAAAAAAGAAAAAAGAAGAAAAAAGAAGAAAAAAAGGAAAAAAAGAAAAAATAAGAAAAAATAAGAAAAAAAAGAAAAAGAAAGAAAGAAAAAAAAATAGAAAGAAAGAAAGAAAGAAAGATCTCACAAACACAAGAATCCCCAAGCACTGAAAAGAAGAGAAGGATCCCGCCCTGCCCACGCGTCTGCCAAGCGAGGTCAGTCAGTCAGTCAGCAATCCGTGCAAGGGACTGATCCTCGTGGGGTCTCGTCAGGTCACGTTCCGAGGCGTCCCTGGCTGCGCGGTCTAATTGACGGGCTTGTCCCCGTTGCCGCTCTTACAGGACGACGAAAGTCTGATTCTGTGGCGGCGAGGTGTGAGGTATTTTGCTCTCGCTCACCCTGGGGGTTCCCTTTCTCTCCTTCTCTCTTTCTTTCTCTCTTTATCTCACTTTTTCTCTCTCTCTCACTTTGTCTCTTTCTCTCGCTCTCTCTTTCTCTCCTTCTCTCTCACTTTCTCTCTTTATCTCTCTCTTCCTCTCGCTCTCTGCCTTTCTCTCCTTCTCTCACTTTCTTTCTCTCTCTCTCGCTATCTCTCTCTCTCTCTCTCACTTTCTCTCCTTCTCTCTCTCACACTTTCTCTCTCTCTCTTTTGCTATCCCCCCCTCTCTCTCTCTCACTTTCTCCCCTTCTCTCTCTCTCTCTATCTCTCTTCTTCCCACTCCCTCCTTCTCACTCTCTCTCTCTCGCTCTCTCTCTCTCTCTCCCTTTCTCTGTCTTGTATTTGTCTTCTTTGTGTGTTTCTCTGTGTGTGTGTGTTTTTTAATCATTCTACCGTTATTGTTATCTTTTTATCTATTTCTCTTTCTCTCTTTTTGTTCTTTTTCTTCTACTTTCTGTATTTTTTTTCTTTTTCTCATGATTTTTTTTATCAACTTTTCTTCTTCTTTTGTTTGTTTTTTCTCTTTCCTTTTTTCACGAATTTCTTCCTTTCGTTTTCTTTCTTTTTAATTGGTTTATTTTAAGTGCAAAAGCACAACTGGTGAGAGAGAGAGAGAAAGAGAGAGAGAGAGAAAGAGAGAGAGAGAAGAGAAGAGAAGAGAAGAGAAGAGAGAGAGAGAGAGAGAGAGAGAGAGAGAGAGAGAGAGAGAGAGAGAGAGAGAGAGAAAAGAGAGAAAGAGAGAGAAGAGAGAGAGAAGAGAGAGAGAGGGAGAGAGAGAGAGAGAGAGAGAGAAAGAGAAAGAAAGAAATAGAAAGAAACAAAGAGAAAGAAAGAAAGATAAAAAAGAAAAACAAAGAGAAAGAGAGAGAGAGAAATAAAAAAACAACCCATAAAAACAAGCAATAGCCCCCCCTTTTCCCCCCTCAAAAAAAAAAAAAAAAAAAAAAAAAAAAAAAAAAAAAAAAAAGGAGACAACAGAGCGGAAGTTACGGGATTGCGCCGCGGGGGAAGAGAGTGCTTTACCTCGTCTGCATGATGAAACGGCGAGGCCTCGGAGGTCGCAAAGGGGGAGATGCTATCGAGGTTACAAGAGGGCGAGGCAAGGTTTCAGTAGGAGACTTTGGTGGGAGATGTGAAGGAAATATATTGGAATTGTGTCATTCGGTTTTTGAACTGGAGTTTTTTTTTTTTTTTTTTTTTTTTTTTTTAACTTGTGTTTCTTATTTGTGTGGAGGTGCTGAGATTGTCGTAATACATTTTGGAATATCTTTATATTTTTCACTCTTCACTTTTTTTTCTTTTTTTTCCTTTTCTCGACATTTTTTTTTCATCTTCCTCTTCTATCTCTTAACCCCTTCACTTCTCTTTTCTTTTCTCCCCTCTCCCTTTCCCTCTCTCTTTACTTACCCTTACCCTCTTCACTTTTCTTTTCTTTTCTCCCCTCTTCCTTTCCCTCTCTCTTTACTTACCCTTAATCTCTTCACTTTTCTTTTCTCTTCTCCCCTCTTCCTCTCCCTCTCTCTTTACTTACCCTTACCCTCTTACCCTCCTCCCTTTTCTTTTCTTTTCTCCCCTCTTCCTCTCCCTCTCTCTTTACTACCCCTCATGACCCTTTCCTCTTTTTCTCTTCCCTCCTATTTCCTTCTCTCTCTCTTTCTCCACCCATCTCCCCCCCCCTCTTTCTCTTCCCCCTTTTTCTCTTCTCTCCTATTTCCTTCTACCTCTCTTCCCTCTCTTTCCCTTTCCCCCCTTTTCTCTTCTCTCCTATTTTCTTCTCCCTCTCTTCCATTTCATCTCTTTCCTCCCTCTTCCCCTCTCTTTTCTCTGCTCACCTATTTCCTTCTCCCTCTCTCCCATTTCATCTCCCCCCCACTCTACATTTTTTCTCATCTCTCCTATTTCCTTCTCCCTCTCTTCCATTCCATCTCTTTCCTCCCTATTCCCCTCTCTTTTCTCTTCTTTCCTATTTCGTTCTCCCTCTCTTCTATTTCATCTCTCCCCCCTCTCTTTCCCTTCCCCCCTTTTACTCTTCTCTCCTATATCCTTCTCCCTCTCTTCCATTCCATCTCTTTCCTCCATCTTCCCCTCTCTTTTCTCTCTTCCCTTATACCGCTACTCAACGTATCCACCAACATTCTTCTATAAACTCGACACCAAGATATGCGAGTAATAAAAAAAACAACAACAACAACAACAAGAGGCATATACCGTGTTGATGTGTCCCGATGTGAGACATAAAACACAGATTTCATCTCGGGGAAGAATAAAAAACAAAAAAGACAGGGAGGTTCATAAAATGCGTACATAGACATAGATGCGTGTGTGTTTTATTTCATTCACTCACTCGCTTTGTTTGTCAGGGTGGATGTATGTCTTTCTGTTTGTCTGTCTGTCTCGTACATACACACTCTATCTCTCTCTATCTCTTTCTATATCTCTCTCACATATTGCCTCTATCTCTCTTTCTCTCTCTCTATCTCTCTACCTCTCTCACATATTTTCTCTCTCTCTTCTCTATCTATCAATCTCTCTCTCTATCTCTCTCCCTCTCTCGCATATTGTCTTCCCCCCTCCTCTCTCTCTCTCTCTATCTCTCTCTCTGTCTCTCTCTCTTTCTCTCTCTCTCTCTTTCTATCTAGTACCTCCTCTTCCCCCTCATCCCTCTCCATCATACCCTCTCCCCCTCCCTCTTCCTTGTTCATCCTTTCACAATCACTCGAGACACGAGTCCTCCTTTACAACCTCCACGCCAGAACACATCTTCCTTTCTCTCGACATAAAAAATCAGGGATTTCAAGAACTATCTTCGTCTAGAGGAAAGAACGAAGCACAAAATAAGGCAACGTGACTGCCGGAAGAAGCACGTGAGGGTTCATTGAGAAGGTTGTTGAGGGTCTTATTTGTTGAGAGAGAGAGAGAGAGAGAGAGAGAGAGAGAGAGAGAGAGAGAGAGAGAGAGAGAGAGAGAGAGAGAGAGAGAGAGAGAGAGAGAGAGAGAGAGAGAGAGAGAGAGAGAGAGAGAAGAGAGAGAGAGAAGAGAGAGAGAGAGGAGAGAGAGAGAGAGAGAGAGAGAGAGAGAGAGAGAGAGAGAGAGAGAGGAGAGAGAGAGAGAGAGAGAGAGAGAGAGAGAGAGAGAGAGAGAGAGAGAGAGAGAGAGAGAGAGAGAGAGAGAGAGAGAGAGAGGAGAGAGAAGAAGAGAGAGAGAGAGAGAGAGAGAGAGAGAGAGAGAGAAAGAGAGAGAGAGAGAGAGAGAGAGAGAGAGAGAGAGAGAGAGAGAGAGAGAGAGAGAGAGAGAGAGAGAGAGAGACAACGAGACTGCCGGAAGAAGCACGTGAGGTTTCATTGAGGTTTCACTGACTCATTGAAGTGGTTCGAAGCTGGTTTTGGCAAGAGGTTTCGGAACTTTGAGGTTAATGGGGTTTACTTCGGCTTTTGATGTTGATGAGAAAGCTTCAAGGTGCAGGTTGCAGGTT
>NW_028234409.1:36324849-36332349 GCF_977035675.1 Penaeus japonicus
AGAGAGGTAGAGATGTAGGGGGGGGATTGAGAGAGAGAGAAGAGAAGAGAGATGCATTGAGGAGAGAGAGAGAGAGAGAGAGAGAGAGAGAGAGAGAGAGAGAGAGAGAGAGAGGGAAAGAAAGAGAGAGGTTAGATAGATAGATAAACAGATAGATAAATAGGTAGATAGACAGATAGATAGATAAATAGACTGATAAATAAATAGATACATAGTTAGAGAGAGAGATAATGAGAGTGGAAAGAGAGAAAAAGAGGCAAAAGGAGTGAAAGAGAGAGACAACCAAAGACAGACACACACACACACAAAATGAGACAAAGAGAGAGAAAGAGATAGGAAATGAGACTGAGAGAGAGAGAGAGAGAGTGAGAGAGAGAGAATGAGACAACGAGAGAGAGAAAAAGAGAAAATGAGACATAGAGAGAAAGAGAGAGAGAGAAACTGTGACTTTTCTATTATCATTTCTTTAAACAAAGAAATAGTTCATGATGTTTCTCATGTGAGTCTAGTGTTAAAGAGAAGGGTATATGCCTACTACTGCATTTTGATAAGAAGTAATAGTAAATTCTTTTTTTTTTTCTTTTTTTCTATTTTCTATTTTTAGTTTTCTCTTGAGTATTTTTTCACGAATTTTTTTAATGATTTCTATCAATATCTGATAGTTTTTTTTTATATAATAGTCATGGATATTATAGTGACGTCATTCAATGTAAAAGGAAAATAAAGAAAGAAAGAAAAGAAATGAAAAGAAAAGAAAAGAAAAAAGAGAAAAGAACAAAAAGAAAAGAAAAGAAAAGAAAAAAAAAGAAAAAAAAGGAAAGAAAAGAAAAAAAAGAAAGAAAGAAAAGAAAAAAAAAAAATAAAGAAAAAAAAAAATATATAACATAATTTTCTCACACACTCTAGAAGCCATAAAACGAAAATTAAAACCTTTAATTCCCTTTAGCTTTGTGCTTAATGGATGGGTCTTCTTGTCCAGAACAGAACTTTGAACAATAAAGGGAGGGAGAGGGAGAGGGGAAGGGAGAGGGAGAGGGAGAGGGAGAGGGAGAGGGAGAGGGAGAGGGAGGGAGAGGGAGAGGGAGAGGGAGGGAGAGAGAGGGAGAGGGAGAGGGAGAGGGAGAGGGAGAGGGAGAGGGAGGGGGAGAGGGAGAGGAGAGGGAGGGAGGGGGAGGGGGAGAGGGAGAGGGAGAGGGAGAGGGAGAGGGAGCGGGGGGGGGGGAGGGAGAGGGAGAGGGAGAGGGAGAGGGGAGGGGGAGGGGGAGAGGGAGAGGAGAGGGAGAGGGAGTGGGGGGAGTGGGGGTGGAGGGAGAGGGAGGGGGAGGGGGAGGGGAGGGGGAGGGGGAGAGGGAGAGAGAGAGAGAGAGAGAGAGAGAGAGAGAGAGAGAGAGAATGAGAGAGAGAGAGATAAAGAGAGAGAGAGAAAGAGATAGAGAATGAGAAAGAAAGAGACACACAGAGAGAATAAGAATGAGAAAAAAAAGAGAGAGAAAGAGAGAGAGAGATAGGATGAAAGGGAAAGAGAGAGAATGAAAATGAGAAAGAAAAAGAGAGAAAGAGAGAGAGATAAAGAGAGTGAGAGAGAGAGAAAGAGATAGAGAATGAAAAAGAAAGAGACACACAGAGAGAATAAGAATGAGAAAAAAAAGAGAGAGAGAGAGAGAGAGAGAAAAAGAGAGAGAGATAGGATGAAAGGGAAAGAGAGAGAATGAAAATGAGAAAGAAAAAGAGAAAAAGAGAGAGAGATAAAGAGAGTGAGAGAGAGAGAGAGAGCAACTCCATATAATGTGTAATACCTCTTTCTAAGAGGCATTGTTTGGTAAGGTTCAAGAGTATGTAAGTGTCTTTGTGTATGTATGTGTCCCGTTTGTCTGTACGTATATGTATATGTGTCTCGCAAAAACACAAGTGTACTTGTATCCTGAAAACTTTTCCATTTTCAATTTCAACTTTTATGTTACAGAGATAGAATTGTACTCTAATGAGGGGGTGCTGAGTCGGGTATTCTTCCCACTTCAGTCCTTTCTGTAGCATTCGTAATTATCATAATTTATGTTTATGTTTCGCCTTTTTCTTTCGTTATCATTGGTATATGTACACACACACACACACACACACACACACACACACACACACACACACACACACATATATATATATATATATATATATATATATATATATATATATATCTTTATTTTCAATACTTCACCTGTTGTGTTATCTTTATTTTCAATACTTCGCCTGTTGTGTTATCTTTATTTTCAATACTTCACCTGTTGTGTTATCTTTATTTTCAATACTTCACCTGTTGTGTTATCTTTATTTTCAATACTTCGCCTGTTGTGTTATCTTTATTTTCAATACTTCGCCTGTTGTGTTATCTTTATTTTCAATACTTCACCTGTTGTGTTATCTTTATTTTCAATACTTCGCTATTGTGTTATCTTTATTTTCATACTTCACCTGTTGTGTTATCTTTATTTTCAATACTTCACCTGTTGTGTTATCTTTATTTTCAATACTTCACCTGTTGTGTTATCTTTATTTCAATACTTCACCTGTTGTGTTATCTTTATTTCAATACTTCACCTGTTGTGTTATCTTTATTTTCAATACTTCGCCTGTTGTGTTATCTTTATTTTCAATACTTCGCCTGTTGTGTTATCTTTATTTTCAATACTTCACCTGTTGTGTTATCTTTATTTTCAATACTTCACCTGTTGTGTTATCTTTATTTTCAATACTTCACCTGTTGTGTTATCTTTATTTTCAATACTTCACCTGTTGTGTTATCTTTATTTCAATACTTCCGCCCTCGTTGCTGTTATCTTTATTTTCAACTACTTCGCAAGTTGTGTTGCTTATCCTTTTTTTCAATCACTTCAACCCTGTTGTGTTATCTCCTTATTCTTCAATACTTCGCCTGTTTTGTTATCTCTTATTTTCAATACTTCAACTGTTGTCGTTATCATCTTTTTACACATACTTCACAATGTTTGTGTTATCTTTATTTTCAATACTTCGCCTGTTGTGTTATCTTTATTTTCAATACTTCGCCTGTTGTGTTATCTTTATTTTCAATACTTCACCTGTTGTGTTATCTTTATTTTCAATACTTCGCCTGTTGTGTTATCTTTATTTTCAATACTTCACCTGTTGTGTTATCTTTATTTTCAATACTTCACCTGTTGTGTTATCTTTATTTTCAATACTTCACCTGTTGTGTTATCTTTATTTTCAATACTTCACCTGTTGTGTTATCTTTATTTTCAATACTTCACCTGTTGTGTTATCTTTATTTTCAATACTTCACCTGTTGTGTTATCTTTATTTTCAATACTTCGCCTGTTGTGTTATCTTTATTTTCAATACTTCACCTGTTGTGTTATCTATATTTCAATACTTCACCTGTTGTGTTTTATCTTTATTTTCAATACTTCCCATGTTATGTGTCATCTTTATTTTCAATACTTCACCTGTTATGTGTTATCTTTATTTTCAAAACTTCACCTGTTATCTGAAGCTGATTATGTCACAACTTATCAAATGTTTCTGATGATCTACGTCACCTCTTCATATAAAATTATTCATATATTTTCCTTAACTATTCAGTCTCGTGTCATAAGTAAAATAAATATACATATATATATATTTACAATTCAGCCGTATGATAGAACGCAATGCTTAAAAAGTAAAGAAAAAAATCAAATCTAATTTTTTTTTTTTAGACTTTAGTTAAAAGAACTCGAAAAAAAGTGAATTGAGAAACATATATTGAAATATTTTGCAAAACAAAATAGAAAAGTGTTAGGCCTAGATAGATAGATAGATAGATATAGATAGATAGATAGATAGATAGATAGATAGATAGATAGATAGAGAGAGAGAGAGAGAGAGAGAGAGAGAGAGAGAGAGAGAGAGAGAGAAGAACGAAAGAGAGAGAGAGAAGAGAAAGAAAAGAGAGAGAGAGAGAAAGAGAAAGAAAAGAGAGAGAGAGAAGAAAGAAACAGAGAGAGAGGGAGAGAGAAGAACGAAAGAAAGAGAGAGAGAGAGAAAGAAAAAGAGAGAAAGAAAGAAAACGAGAGAGAAAAGAACGAAAGAGAGAAAGAGAAAGAAAGAGAGAAAAAAAAGAGAAAGAAAAAAGAGAGAGAAAGAAATTTCCTAATGGGCGAATCGAAGGCAAACACATCAACACAAAAAACAATATTCTTCCACGTGCTCTAATTAACATCTAAGAGGAAGACTAAAGCTAACCTAAGGTCAACTTAAAGGTCAGGTCATCATTGGAAGAAACGTCTCTACATGACCTCTTTTCCCCTACCCTGGGTAAGGAAAGGCATCCTATGCTACCATGGCATCAACGTACCGTAACATTAACGCACCGTGACATCAATGTACCATGACATCAACGTACCGTGTCATCAACGCACCGTGACATCAACGTACCATGATATCAACGTACCATGGCACCAACGTACCATGACATCAACGTACCATGACGTCAACGTACCATGACATCAACATACCATGACATCAACGTACCATGACATCAACGTACCATGACACCAACATACCGTAACATCAACGTACCATGACATCAACGTACCATGACATCAACGCACCATGACATCAACGTACCATGACATCAACGCACCATGACATCAACGTACCATGCAAGGTTGATATCTCATGAGATTCATTTACTCCTTGGCATTTGCATGTGTAAATATTAAAGGGAATGGACGATCAGAAAAGGGAATATGCATTCGTCGGTTGGGGAGAGCTTAGCAGGGCGTCTGTGGCACCAAGCGACGGGTAATCTTGAGACGTTTATGTACAAATATAGATAGATACACTCACACACATATTCACACACTCTCTCTCTTTTTCACACACGCACAGACACACAGACAAAAAGACACACTCTCTCTTTTTCACACACGCACAGACACACAGACAAAAAGACACACTCTCTCTCTTTCACACACGCACAGACACACAGATACACAGACAAACAAACACACTCTCTCTCTTTCACAAACGTACAGACACACAGACACAGACAAAAAGACACACTCTCTCTCTTTCACACACGCACAGATACACAGACAAAAAGACACACTCTCTCTCTTTCACACACGCACAGACACACAGACACACAGACACACTCTCTCTCTTTCACACACGCACAGACACACAGACAAAAAGACACACTCTCTCTCTTTCACACACGCACAGACACACAGACAAAAAGACACACTCTCTCTCTTTCACACACGCACAGACACACAGACACACTCTCTCTCTTTCACACACGCACAGACACACAGACAAAAAGACACACTCTCTCTCTTTCACACACGCACAGACACACAGACAAAAAGACACACTCTCTCTCTTTCACACACGCACAGACACACAGACAAAAAGACACACTCTCTCTCTTTCACACACGCACAGACACACAGACAAAAAGACACACTCTCTCTCTTTCACACACGCACAGACACACAGACAAAAAGACACACTCTCTCTCTTTCACACACGCACAGACACACAGACACACTCTCTCTCTTTCACACACGCACAGACACACAGACAAAAAGACACACTCTCTCTCTTTCACACACGCACAGACACACAGACAAAAAGACACACTCTCTCTCTTTCACACACGCACAGACACACAGACAAAAAGACACACTCTCTCTCTTTCACACACGCACAGACACACAGACAAAGAGACAATCTCGCTCTTTCACACACGCACAGACACACAGACAAAAAGACACACTCTCTCTCTTTCACACACGCACAGACACACAGACAAAAAGACACACTCTCTCTCTTTCACACACGCACAGACACACAGACAAAAAGACACACTCTCTCTCTTTCACACACGCACAGACACACAGACAAAAAGACACACTCTCTCTCTTTCACACACGCACAGACACACAGACAAAAAGACACACTCTCTCTCTTTCACACACGCACAGACACACAGACAAAAAGACACACTCTCTCTCTTTCACACACGCACAGACACACAGACAAAAAGACACACTCTCTCTCTTTCACACACGCACAGACCCACAGACAAAAAGACACACTCTCTCTCTTTCACACACGCACAGACCCACAGACAAAAAGACACACTCTCTCTCTTTCACACACGCACAGACACACAGACACACAGACAAAAAGACACACTCTCTCTCTTTCACACACGTACAGACACAGACAGACAGACAGACACATACACACACAATATATATATATATATATATATATATATATATATATATATATATATATATATATATATATATATATATACATATACACACATTCATACATACACATACACAACCTTTTCGGCCTATATACCTCCCTGCTTTATCACCACATTCCGAAACCACTTAAAAAAGGACCATTCTTCCCGGCGAGATGGTCTTTCAGCCAAAAAATCCGCGCCATTTGCCGAAATCATCACAAATTCACAATATTCCTCCGCGAAAGACAACCGGCCAAACGAACACCATCTGTCTTGAAAGAGAATCAGAAAAGCAATCCGCCATGTTTGTTTTGAATCTTGGAAAATCTGTTCGGGCGCCTTATTCAGGTTCCATTACGAGCGAGAGTGCAACCTGCATGCACGCGATAGAGGAGGGAGAAAATGAATAAGATGGAACGAGATTGCATACCAAACACTGGGAATGGCGCGCACTCTCGGCTCTTCTGTTTTATTTATTTATTTTTTTATTTTTTTGATCTTTCTTGCTGTTATCTCTTTGTTTTGTTTATTTCTCTCTCACTCTCTCTCTTATCCTTTTCTCTTTCTCTCTCTCCTTTTTTTCTTTTGTCTCTCTCTGTCTCTCACTCCCTCCTCGCCCTCCCCCCCTCTCTTCTCTCCTTCTCCCTCCCTCTCTCTCTCTCTCCCTCTCCCCCCCCTCTCTCTCTCTCCTCCATCCCATCTCGGAGATAATATCAGACTAATGCAAAGACAACAACAACCCGCTCCTGGAAGGTAAACAGATTCAGATCCTCCTCCTCCGCCGGCAATACCAAATATCTTATTAACAATAGACGCAAACTCCTTTCCCCTTTCCACGTCTAAGCCCCCCGGCGACGTTCAGCCATCTGGCGGTGGAATTCGTAAGCTCTCTGAGGATTCCTCTTCGGCGCTCGGATTACTTGACTGAGGATCGGAAGGTGGGAATCAAACGCTTCTGAAGGGGGATCGAGCCGCTTCAGACGTAATCGGTTGTCGCGTTTATACAACAGCGCTATATAAACCGAAGCAGATGCTCGAGATTCTGTGTTTGCTTGAACGGCTATATTGTTTGAGCTCCGGCCTTGTTGATTATTAATGTCCTACGCTCTATATCGTCGAGTGATTGAGATGAAATGTAGGTAATTGTAGTAAATCATAGGGAATTCAAGTTAGATGAGGAAAAGAGAAAGGAGACGAGGAGGGAGCTTTTGATGGGA
>NW_028234409.1:36337349-36339849 GCF_977035675.1 Penaeus japonicus
TGTGTGTGATCGTGTGTGTATGTTCATGTGTGTGTGTGTGTGTGTGTGTGTGTTCATGTGTGTCTGTTCGCGTGCGTGTGAGTGTACGTATGTGCGTGTGAACACATACATCAATAGACAGATAGATACAGACGGAAAAATAAAACAAAATCAACGGATCAGCGAACAGACAAAGAGAACAAAGAGACACAGACACAGAGAAATACAGAAAGAAAAGATACTCAGACAATAAGACATAACCACACAGACAAATAATCCAGATTACAGCAACCAAAAGCTACCAACAAACATCAAAGTCAACCTCACTCCTTGAAACTATATATTTTTTTTTTTTTTTTGTTACTCCAGGGGATTCTTGGTCGCGTCTCGGAAGTCGGGAACCGAAGGCAAAGGAGATCGGATTGACTTCAGCGGCGGGTCGGTGGGTCGGTGGGTCGGGTCGGTGGGTTGGTGGGTGTCGGGCCGAAATTATGCTATTTTACACTCTCGAAGAGGGGGGTGGGGGGTGGGAGAGGGGGGCGTGGGTGATGGTGCTGCTCGATGGTGTCAGACTCACATACACACACACACACACACACATATATATAGAGATAGATAGATAGATATATATAGATAAAAGAGAGAGAGTATTTAGAAAGGAAACCGGACCCACGCCGTTCAAATTTTTGTCTCTCATTCTCATCTTTCCTCTTCCTATCTTGCGCTCTTGCTGTCTCTTACTCTCTTTCTGCCCTTTCTCATTCCCTCGCTCCTTACCTCCTTGCAAACCAACCCCCTCCCTCCCTCCGTCCATCCCTTCCTCTCTCCATCTCTCCCTCACTCCCTCCATCTCACCCTCCCTTCCTCCTTTCCTTCCACCCACCCACCATCTCTCTCTCTCCCTCTCTCTCTCTCTCTCTCTTTCCTTCTCTCTCTCTCTCTTTCCTTCTCTCTCTCTCTCTCTCTCTCTTTCTTAATCTCTCTCTCTCTCTCTCTTTCTTAATCTCTCTCTCTCTCTCTCTCTCTCTCTCTCTCTCTCTCTCTCTCTCTCTCTCTCTCTCTCTCTCTCTTTCTTAATCTCTCTCTCTCTCTCTTTCTTAATCTCTCTCTCTCTCTCTCTCTCTCTCTCTTAATCTCTCTCTCTCTCACTCCCTCTCTCTCGATCACTGTGTAAATCCTATAGTAAGAGAGAAAGAGAGAGAGAGAGAGAGAGAGAGAGAGAGAGAGAGAGAGAGAGAGAGAGAGAGAGAGAGAGAGAGAGAGAGAGAGAGAGAGAGAGAGAGAGAGAGAGAGAGAGAGAGAGAGAAATAAAGAAATAATAAAATAAAAAAGAAAGAAAGAAAAAAGGAAGAAAGAGAGAAAAAATAATAAGAGAGATAGAGAGAGAGATAGAAAGAGAAAGAAAGAGAGAGAGAAAGACAGAGAGAGAAAGAGTAAGAGAAAGAAAGATAGAATGATAGATAGAGAAAGAGAGAGAGAGTGAGAAGAAAAGAGACAGAGAAAGAGAAGGAGAAATCGAAAGAGAAGGAGAAATCGAAAGAGAGAGAGAGAGAGAGAGAGAGAAAGAGATAGAGAGAAAGAGAAAGAGCAATCGAAAGAGAGAGAGAGGGAGAGAGAAATGGAAAGAGAAAAAGATAGATAGAGAAATCGAGAGAGAGAGAGAGAGAGAGAGAGAGAGAGAGAGAAAGAGATAGAGAGAGAAAGAGAAAGAGAAATCGAAAGAGAGAGAGAGAGAGAGAAAGAGAAATCGAAAGAGAGAGAGAGAGAGAGAGAGAGAGAGAAAGGAAACGAAGGCACGGGCAGGGAAAACAGAGCAGCCGGCACCCAGGCGTCAACAACAACCAAATACGAGTTGGGTAATTGTGTACAACTCGCCCGCACTCGCTCGCTACGTTCCGCCTTGTCTCTCCCTCTGTGTCCTGTTTGGCCTGAAGGGAATCGAGGCAAAATCACTCGAGTGCGAGAAGAGAATTTCGTCCTTTGGTTCAGCCGGAGTGGCAGGTGGCGAGGCAAGAAGAAGGGGGGCGGGTTTGGGATGTGGGTTTGTTAAGGAGGGTTGAGTTGTGTGTGTGTGTGTGTTTGGGGGGGGGGGGCGCATGGGTTCAAGGAGGTTTGAGTTGTATGTTTTTTTCATGGCTTTAAGAAGGTTTGAGTGTTATTTTTTTTTTTGTCATGGTTTTAAGGAGGTTTGAGTGTATTTGTATTTGTTTTTTTTTTAATTTATGGACATGCCTTTTTTTTCTTTCTTTCTTTCTTTCTTTTTTTGTCATGGTTTTGATGAGTATGTGTGTATATATGCGTGTGTGTATTTATTATCATTATTATAATTTTCATTATCATTATTACTATAATTATTATATTACTATTATTATCATTATTATTATTATCATTATTATTTTTATTATCATTATTATTATTATTATTATTATTATTATTATTATCATCATCATTATTATTATTATTACTATCATTATTATTATCACTTATTAATATTATCTTTTTCTTGAATGGGAGATATATA
>NW_028234409.1:36342349-36344849 GCF_977035675.1 Penaeus japonicus
TCTCGCTTCCTTACGTCTCTCTCTCTCTCTCTCTCTCTCTCTCTCTCTCTCTCTCTCTCTCTCTCTCTCTCCTTCTCATTTTGCTTACCTTTAAATTTCTTTACATCAAATGTCATATTTGGAAGAATAAGGTTATTTTTTCGAAAAAGGTTGAGAAACATGCGGATTTCAAACTTTTTATTTTTTATTTTTTATTTTTTATTTTCTAAGGAAGGTCATAAAATAGTTTTCAGGCCGTCTTTCCCTTTCTCTATATCGCTATATAATACACACACATACAAATATATGTATATATATATATATATATATATATATATATATATATATATATATATATATATGGTGGTAGAAAGTTGACCTAATAATAAAATGAAGTCTACGTATTTGATAAGGTATAGAACTAATATATATATATATATATATATATATATATATATATATATATAATATATATATATATATATATGTATATATATATATATATATATATATATATGTATATACATATATATATATATATATATATAATATATATATATATATATATACATATACATATATATATATATATCTATATCCATAAACATAAACCTGTGAAACGCCACACCAAAAAAAGGAGAGTGTTAAGTCAACCTTCACCCAACCAAGGTTAAAAACGCCCATCGCTCAACCAGGAACATAGTCTGTGCAAGTTCTACATGTGCAATCTTTTTTTAGAACTGCAAAACGTTTGTTGTGTTTCATGGCAGCTGGGAAAGGGGGGGGGGGTATCTGAATTCGCTACCTTTTATTTATTTATGATTGAGTGATGAGGCAAAATGATGAATTAATGCATAGTCAATGTTTATATATAGGGTATGCGAGCAGGAATATATAGATAGGTTATTGAGAGAGAGAAAAAAAAAATGCTTGATTAGCATGTTTACTATATGATAAATAAATTCATGAACGTGTGTGTGTGTGTGTGTGTGTGTGTGTATGTATGTGTGTATGTATGTGTGTGTGTGTGTGTGTGTGTGTGTGTGTGTGTGTGTGTGTGTGTGTGTGTGTGCGTGTTTGTGTGTGAAGCATGCGGAAAATGAGGAAGAATGATAATAGAAAAAAAATCGATAGAAAGAAAGCATAAAACACAAAGAATATAATAATAACAATAGCCATGTTATTGACAAAAAAGATGATGATTTTAACTAGCATATAGATAATGATTTTAATATTTATGATAATGATGATGGTCACAACCACAATAATACAAAAACATGAGCAATGTCAATCATGATATCAATTACAGCAAAAATGATAATAATGACAACTAAATTAGATACTTATCAAAAAATGAAAAACAAAAACAAAACAAGTTCGTACATTTCATTGAGTCGACAGAATAAAAAAACAACAACATATGTATATACATACATACATACATATATATATATATATATATATATATATATATATATATATATATAAATATATATATATATATATAATTTTCTCTAAATAATTGCCGAAATTTGACATTAATTTAATGTTATGGTCCTGTTATTCATAAAACTTTGTCACCAATAATTTATTGTAATAATTGGCCTTGTTACGATTATTTGTCTCTGTCTCTTCCTCTCTCTCTTTTTCTCTTTCTCTTCTCATAATCATCCTCATTATGATTGGTGTTTTACTTATAAGCATTATCCTTTTTTATTGTCATGCCATTGGTACGAAAGAGAGAGAGAGAAAAAAAAAAAGAAGAGAAGAAGAGAAAGAGAGAGAGAAAAAAAGAAAAAGAAAGAGAGAAAGTGAAATAGAAAGAGAGAAAGAGAAAAAGAGAGAAAGAAAAAGAAAGAGAGAAAGAGAAAAAAAAGAGAAAGAGAAATAGAAAGTAGGAAAAAGAGAAAGAGACAGAGCAAGAGAAAGAAAGAGAAAAGCCGAATCAAATGTTTAAAAGAGACTACATCAAGGTAGCGCTCTCCGCCTTCTCCAGTTCATATATATATATAGATATATATATAGATATAAATATATATATATATATATATATATATATATATATATATATATATATATATGTATATATATATATATGTGTGTGTGTCTGTGTGTGTGTGTGTGTGTGTGTGTGTGTGTGTGTGTGTGTGAATGTGAGTATGTATGTGTATGTGTGTGTGTGCACGCAAGCAGTGCCAAGCAGGTGCTCCTTCCTGCTTACGCTAAGTGTTAACCTGTCACGTCTCACTCATGTTTACCGACGGCATCTCACTGGCACCCCCTCGCTACTCCTAAAGATTGCTTGTGGATGCCATCCCCTCTTCATCACAATATTCAAAGTCGGTGTGTGTGTGTGTGTGTGTGTGTGTGTGTATGTACGTGTGTATGTGTGGATTCGTAGCGTAATCTTAAGGCTTGTTCCTTGAGTTAGAGGCAGAAGGAGGGAGGAGGAAATGTGAACGTGTGTGTGTTTGTGTGTGTGGGTGTTTTATATCTATATATTTTTTCGTCTATGCATACT
>NW_028234409.1:36357349-36359849 GCF_977035675.1 Penaeus japonicus
TTTTATTGTTTTATTTCTCTTTCGGGAAATTAAAGGTTCTCTCTAATTACTTCTACAATAATCTTACAATTTAGCTTTGATGTCAAGGTCTGTTTTGTTCCTAATAAATATAAGGTCTTATTCGTGTACATCAACAGATACCTGCTAAGTATTTTCATCTATTTCTTTTTATATATATCAAACATGATTTAGATTTCTCGTTATCTATCTGATGATAAATTTAGTTCTTATTAATGATATTTTTTTCATTCATATAACAGAAACATTTCCTAAAAGATCAGTAATTCTCTTATATCATACCGCCTTTCATCCTAATATTCTTTTATTTATCTGTTTACAAATACTGTTCTTAGGAATACTGTTTCTTGATATATTTCCTAAGAGAAATTTACATAATCTGTGTATAACATAAAGTGTAACTTTTTTTTTCAAGATGGCGACCATGGAAGCCACACGATATATACAGTTCAACAAATTATATATAATATGTCCCTCTGAAATATTTCTCTCCCTATTTTTACACTAATGTAAAGATCTTTATTAGCCGTTTGATTTGAATTTGATTTAGTTTATATTTTGTTAGCATTGTTGTTTTCTTTTGATGAAGAAGTGATATTTTCCTTATCCTAATTTTCGTCTCAAATGCTGAACAAAATCAACTTCTAATGCTTATGTACTTCTGCTGCCTATTAGCCAATTAGAATAGACGAATAAAATAATTAAGTTGCTATTAAATCAATATAGATTTATACTCCAGTAAATGAAATATTCTTAAAAATATTCTTGAAACTTTTTTTTTTTTTTCGTTTGAATTCTTGTCCCACGTTTTCTTTATCTCCGTATCCTTCTTCCATTTTCTTTCTAGCTGTTTCTTATCTCCGTTTCCTCTTCTTATCTCGCTTCCTTCCTTTCTTTTGAGTTTACTTATTGCCTTCCTTGTCACGTTGATGTCCCGTTTAGTTCTGTGCCACCTGAGCGCCTTCGCTGGCTTGGCTTGTGTCTTTTTCTCAAGCTCTACTGCAATGCACCAGGGTGTTGCTGTTGGAAACTGATTTGTCTTGTTTGCCTTTATCTTTATCTTTCTATGTTCTCTTTCTCTCTCTCTCTCTTTCTCTTTATTTATTTATTTTTTTTCTTTTCCTCTTTCTTTTTTTTTTTTTCTCTCTCTCTCTCTTACATTCTCTCTGGCACGCGGTCTCTCTCTCTCTCTCTTTCTCTCTCTCTCTCCCTCTCTCTCTCTCTCTCTCTCTCTCTCTCTCTCCTCCCTCTCCTGTCTCTCTCTCTCTCTCTCTCTCTCTCTCTCTCTTTCTCTCTCTCTCTTTCTCTCTCTCTCTCTCTCTCTCTCTCTCTCTCTCTCTCTCTCTCTCTCTCTCTCTCTCTCTCTCTCTCTCTCTCTCTATATATATATATATATATATATTTCCTCTGTCTGTTTTATATATATCTCTGTTCCTCCCATTCTCCACCTTTATTATCATTGTTATCTTTATTATCTTGTTATCACCATTTTTCAAAATTGTCATGATTATCGTTATCATGTATTACTATTATCATTATCATCATTATCATTATTATTACTAGTATTGCTACTACTCACTCTTCTTAAGATAACAGTAGGTCATTATAATTATCATTATCATAATCACAAGAAAAAAATCCTTTACATCTTCGAATGATAATAACAACCGAATGGATAAACAAGTAAACAAACAAACAAAAACAAAAAAACAACAACTCCATAACCCCCCTTCCATGACCTTTTAAGCCAAATTGGTCCGTACGCGAACTCATCAGTCACGCAAAGTTTCACGCTCCGTCTAAGTCAGTTACATAACATACAAAAGATTAAAAAAAAAATTATTCTATCTATCTTATTCTTGTAAGAAATAACGTAAGACTAAATTCGTTGGAATAGGTCAGTATAATATGACGGGATTCAGTCGGATCATTATGAAAATCAAGACGATTATGATCAGTAGAGTAATTATAATGATTGGGATATCGATAAGGTATATGTTTTGTAATAATGATAATAATAATAATAGTAATGATTGTAAGCATATTAATAGGATGGTATTAACAGGTATGATAACGATAGCACTGATCAGAAAAATAAAAACAATAGAAATATCTATAATACTAATGAAATAAAAAAAGGTCAAATAGAACTTTTCAAAAAGGGCGAAGAAAGAACCCCCCCCTCCCCCCCCCCTAAAAAAAAACGGACGAAAGCTATGTCGTTTTTGTGCGTGCAGACATCAAACGAATATTCTTCTCCTCCTTCCTCTCCCTCTTCATTCTGAGCCTCTTTATCCCCTCCTTTCTTTCCTCTTTTCATTTCTCCCTTTATTGCGTTCTCTTTTTTTTCCTCCTTCCCCTCATTTCACCTTTTCCCTCGTCACTTTCTCTTTCCTTTTCCTGTCTCTCCCCTTCCCCCCCTTTTTTTGTTTTCCACTGCCTTTCTCCTTTTTTTCCCCCCTTTTGTCCAATTTTTATCTAT
>NW_028234409.1:36373876-36374952 GCF_977035675.1 Penaeus japonicus
GGTGGGGGGGGAGGGGGGGGAAGGGGAGGGGAGAGGAGGGGGGGGGGAGGGGAGGGGAGGGGGGGCGTCCTCTCCCCTCATTCGTGAAGAGTTCGGGGACTCGGTTGCGCTGCCAGTAGATGCGACGGATGGGAAGACTGCCTTTCACCCCGGGTCGCAAATCCCTCCTCCGTCCCTCTCGCTCCTCGGGTCCGGCACGCACGCACGCACGGCGCCCGCCTCCGCCCCCGTGCCCTTCATCATCACCGCGGAAGGCTTACGACACGGGCGGAACCGCGGGCCGCAGCCGTTACGAAAACCCGCCTCTCCAGACCGGTAATCGTTGCCAGTTGTCATCGCGAAACAATCCCTGATTTGGTTCACTGCGAGGCTGGAGTCAGCGAGCGGCAGAGACCATCGGCGGGAGATCGCCGGCGGGCTCGCGTCGGACATCGGCCACGCGCGACGTGGCGGCTCATTTCCTCACTCTCGCTAACGAGTTGTGATTGGCTTTGTCGCTGCGGTCTCCACAATCCACGGAATGCACGAAGAATGTCCGGCCCCAATTCACAGCACCTTTCTGATTGTCACCCCGGGCCGTGATTGAGGTCAAGTTGGATGATTTGAATGTAAAGGAGCGGCGCGCCGGCGCTCCCTGACCGGTAGTGGGCCGCCTCGTCGCACGCTCGTGCATGAGACGCTATACCTTTCTTTCATCATTCTACCACGCTGTCATCTCGTTGCAAACGTCACAATGTAATAATTCGACAGCTTATTGCAGCGCGTCTTGCAATAAGTTCGGCAAAATCATGCAAAAATTAATCCCGGCGATTGCAGAACCCCTAGGACGCTTTTGAAATTTCCCCCCGCCATGCCACGGCGTGTTATGGGGCGACCACGGGAAAAAAAAATGCGCGGGGATGTTTCCGGCGGCCCCTGCTATGTGGCTGCCATCTGGAGGCCGCCGCCCGTCCCCGCCGCCCGTCTCCCCCGCCATAGAAAAAGTTGCCTGTCCACCGTCGCGCCAACCACAGCTGTTGTTTGGCGCCCAGTCAGCTCAGTCGATCCTGCGCCGGCCGGCAAGCGTTTGATTACTC
>NW_028234409.1:36397552-36402552 GCF_977035675.1 Penaeus japonicus
TCCTCTCTCCTTCCCTCCTTCCCTATGTGTATGTATGTGTATGTATCTGAATACCTACACAGTGTGCGTGCGTGTACTCCGGCGTGTGTTTCCGAAACAGCTCCACTGTCCAGAGAAGCAGTGATGCGAACAGCCAACAGGACTGATGGTTCCCAAAAGCGTTTATCCTGCACGTTAAGAGACACCAACACACACTATAACATATTTAAACGAATTTCCACACTTGGCGTAGTCGACACGATGACCATGAACTAATTCTGAGAAGTCAGAGTTATATATAAAAGCGCCTATTGTGAATTGTTGTATTCTGATTAATGCTGATAATTTTTTTTTTTTTTTTTTTTTTTTTTTTTTTTTTTTTTAAGTAACCTAATAATCATTAAAAAAAATAAATGCAAAAATGATGTAGATATTATCATTGGTATTGAAGATCTCTTTTTTTTAAAGAGGATATAGCGTTTAGGATATATTTGATAATGGATTGATAATGGTATTAATAATGATTATGATAATAATGATGGTGATAATGATGATGGTGATAATGATGATGATAATAAGTGTTAACTGCGTAATAGTAGTAGCAATGATAGTGATGATGATGATGATGGCAATATTAATAATGATGATAATACTAATAATGTTCATATTAATAACATTAATGGCAGTGACGATGAAGTTGATGATAATGATGATTGAAATATAGATATTGAGAGTAATTATATAAAAAAGAATACACATATTCATTATCAAACATAAATGTAGTTTGTTACGAATTATCCTCATTTAACATGATTTTATATCTATTTATCATCTCATTTCCCTTTCATTTCTCTTTACCATTCCATCTTATCTATATCATCTACATACATTTATTCTTCAATATAGATTAATTCGTTCCAAAGGATTCTCTACATCAAAGAAAAGGCTCTATAGAACCCGCCTTTCACCTTGTAATATCATTAATCAGATCATAGGACGTTCTTGGATAAACATCTATGAACTTTTGAATGGAGAAAAAAGCTATTCAATCTTTTTTTTTATGCTAATGCTTCGCTCGTGTCATTTTTTGATAAAGTAAAGGATGTTTGTCTTTCTTTTGGGAATAGATTCTCTCTCGCTCTGTTTCTCTTTCTTTCTCTCCTGTCTCTTTCTCTCTCTCTCTCTTTATTACTTTCTCTCTTTTTCTCTTCCTCCCTCTCTCTTTCTCTTCCTCCCTCTCTTTTTCTCTCCCGCTGTCTCTCTTCCTCCCTCTCTCTTTCTCTCCCTCTGTCTCTCTCTCTCTCTGTCTCTTCCTCTCTCTCTCTTTCTCTTCCTCCCTCTCTTTTTCTCTCCCGCTGTCTCTCTTCCTCCCTCTCTCTTTCTCTTCCTCTCTCTCTCTTCCTCCCTCTCTCTTTCTTTCTCTCCCTCTGTCTCTCTCTCTCTCTGTCTCTTCCTCTCTCTCTCTTTCTCTTCCTCCCTCTCTTTTTCTCTCCCGCTGTCTCTCTTCCTCCCTCTCTCTTTCTTTCTCTTCCTCTGTCTCTCTCTTTCTCTTTCTATTTCTATTTCCGTCTCCTCAAGGGGTTTAAAGCTTTTGACAACAAAGAAACAACAAAACAAGCATCACTGATCATAATCATCAACAAAAGATTATCCTACATAAAAAGTAACATTACTCCTAAAAAAAATAGTTCTCCTTTTCAAAATCGTATTGATGTTTTTTTATTTTTGTTATTACAATTATCTTTTTTTTTATAGAAGTTTCCCCTACACTATTTTTAGAATGAAGGACCATAGATGGTGCTGTTGTTGTATTCGTGTTTCATAACCAGTTGTCAGATGGTCGTCTTTCTTTTGTAAAGGCATCGTACCTTAATGCCTTTATACTTTCATGCCTTTGAATCTCTTTCCTTCGTTTCGAAATTTCGAAATGTTATCATTGTGACTATTATCATAGGTAAGATTATTATGGTTTTCAGAAATATATATATATATATATATATATATATATATATATATATACATATATATACAATATATTATATATATAATATATATATATATATATATAATATATATATATATATATATATATATATATATACATAGAGAGAGAGAGAGAGAGAGAGAGAGAGAGAGAGAGAGAGAGAGAGAGATAGAGATAGATAGATAGATAGATAGATAGATAGATAGATAGATAGAGAGAGAGAGAGAGAGAGAGAGAGAGAGAGAGAGAGAGAGAGAGAGAGAGAGAGAGAGAGAGATAGGTAGATAGATAGATATGATATAGATATGTTGGACTTTTTATGATGATGTATCCTGCTGCTCTCTCTCAATCATCTCTCTCTCTCTCTCTCTCTCTCTCTCTCTCTCTTTCGGTGTGTGTCTGTATGTGTACGTTGTGCATATCTACAAAGTGTGCGTGTGTATGTCTACACATTGTGTGTATATGACTACACAGTATGTGTGTGTGTATGTGTACATGTCCACACAGTATGTATGTATGTCTGCACTGTGTATGTGTACATGTATACACAGTACATGTGTGTACATCTACGCAATGTGTGTTGTGTGTGTGCATGTTTACATGTTTACACAGTGTGTTTGTGTGTAAGTCAACGCAATGTGTATGTATGTGTGTGTGTGTGCGGGTGTGCGTGTGCCCTGGCGTGTGTTTGAGAAGTAGTTTCATTGTCCAGACCGCTGGTTCCCAAAAGCGTGCATTCCGCAAGCAAAGACACACCAACAACACACGATATGAGATACTCAGGCAAATTTCCGCTCTGATTATAACAATTTCAAAATAGATTAAAAGCAAACGGATTATCTAAGATAAAATTGTATCTTTCTTTTTTTTTCTATCTCTCTCTCTGTCTGTCTGTCTGTCTCTCACACACACACTCTCTCTCTCTCTGTCTCTCTCTCTCTCTGTGTCTCTGTCTGTCTCTCTGTCTGTCTCTCTCTCTCTCTCTCTCTCTCTCTCTCTCTCTCTCTCTCTCTCTCTCTCTCTCTCTCTCTCTCTCTCTCTCTCTCTAGGGATAAGAATACAGAATTATGCATTCAGTAAGTGTTGGGGCAGTATTAATGATAGTGATGATGATGATGATGATGATGGTTATGACACTAGTAGTGAAGGCTTTTCATTATCATCATTATTATTACCATTGTATCATTATTATTGCGTTTTTTTTTACAATTATCATCCTTGTTATTATCATTATTATTAGTATTATCATCATCATCAATATCATTATTATCATTATAACCATAATCAATATTTGTATTACTTTTATCCTAACTGTTATTATAGGATTATCCTTATCATCAACTTTATTATGATTATTTTAATCGTTATCATCATCAGTATTATTATGTTTATCATTATTAGTCGTTAACATTGTTATTATTATTTTCATCATAACCATCATTTTCAGTATCATTATTATTATCATTATTGTCACCATGAATGTTATTTTTGTTATCATTATTATTATTACTGTTATCGTCATTATTATCATAATCATTATTACTGTGTTCGTCATTATTATCATCATTATCAGTATTACTCTTATCATTATAATAATCATAATGATAACAATAGTTATAATCATCATAATCATTATCATCATCATTACTGTTTGTTTCATTTAAATAATTTTAACAATAAAAATGAAAATTAAACCAACATTGACAATAAGGATAATAGTAATCATCATAATTACTATTATCATCATCATTATCATCATCATAATCATATACATGTATTAACAAAAGTAGCATTAGCATCACCATGACACCACCTCCATCAACATCATCACAATCATCACAAAAACAACCCACCTATAATCCTTAGTATCATGCAGACTGCAACATGTTGAGCATTTCGGATCATCACCTTTTATGGCAAATCAGATATAAATCATTTATTGGAGGAATTTCAAGCTCTCGTTCTATGAGCTTGGAAATCTGACGGGTCGAGTTTATTTAATAAAAGCTTGAATTAATTGATAAATTGCAATTGCATAAATTAGAGGAAGTGGCATTAAACAGGCTGTAAAGTGAAAGGTAAGATGGTTTATTGTGAGTATGAATTATTAATGGAGTGAGGAATGAGGGAAGAGTGGGAGGAAGTGAGAGTGGGAGGAGAGGGGGAGGAAATGAGAGGGGAGGAGAGGGGGAGGAGGAGTGGGGGAGGAGAGGGGGAGTTAGAGAGAGGGGGAGAGAGAGGGGGGGGATAGATAAATAAAGAGAGAGTGAGAAAGAGAAAGATAGATAGATAGATAGATAGATAGATATATAGATAGAGAGAGAGAAAGAGAAATATAGATAAAAAGAGTGAAGATGAGGTACGAGGGATGAAAAGGAAGAAGTGAGAGAGAGAAAGAGAGAGATGGGGGGAGGAGAGAGAAAAATAGATAGAGAGAGAAAGAGAATGAGAGAGAGGAAGAGAATGACAATACTGATAAAAGTAATAATAAAAAGGATGAATAACAACAATACTCATAGAGATGGTATTAGAAAGATACAGAAACGACAACAACAACAATAATAATAATGATATTAATGGCAATAAAAAATAGAGATAAAAGAATAATGATACTAATCGTAATTATAATGATGAAAATGATGGAATGATGAAAATGATATCAATAATGATGATAATGATGAAAATTATGATATTGATAATGAAGATGATAAAAATGATGATAATGATAATAAAATAATATGTTGTTATTAATAATGATAAAGGAAATAATGGCAGTGATAATGCTGATGATGATATCTATGAACAAAATCATAATAACAATGATAGTGGTAATAATGATCATAAGAATGATACTAACAATAAAAATGACAATAATAATGATAACGATAATGATAGTAATAATGATAATAAGAATAATAATTATGACAGTAATGATAATAATAAAAATAATGATAGTGACGATGATAATTATTATAACAATAATAATAATTATGAAAAAAATGATAATGATGATAACAATGATAATGAGGATAATAAC
>NW_028234409.1:36435052-36437552 GCF_977035675.1 Penaeus japonicus
GACAGAAGAACGAACGATGACTCTGAGACCCCGTTTATATTTCCTTATTTATCTGTTCAGCGTTGTTTAATTATTAGAGGTTGATTTATATCAATATCCTAATTCACTTGGGGAGTTAGTGACGCTAAGTTTTGGTATATTTGAATAAGAGTTTTGTTGATAACATCATATGTGCGACTTAGTAAGGTTGGTGTTTGATTACAAACTCACTGACCGTTACTCTAATTTTTGAATAGATGTCGGATCGTAACAGATTCGATATATATATATATATATATATATATATATATATATATATATATATATATATAAACAAAGATCAGACTCACTCACTGTGTGTGTGTGTGTGTGTGTGTGTGTGTGTGTGTGTGTGTGTGTGTGTGTGTGTGTGTGTGTGTGTGTGTGTGTGTGTGTGTGTGTGTGTGTGTGTGTGTGTGTGTGTGTGTGTGTGTCTGTTTGTGTGTGTGTGTGTGTGTGTATGTGTGTGTATGTGTATGTGTGTGTTTCCATTCCATTCCCAAACTGCTCTTACTTCCTCCCCATACATACAGAACGTATTTTCTTCTTCAAAATTTGAATAATCATTCTCAAAGCTTGTTTGCCTTAATTATCACCTAACTATTTTTCGGAGAATCTCTTGAATTCTCAGGCGCATCAATCTGAAATTCAATTAAGAGGTCCTATATATAGCTTTTAATTCGTCTTCTTAAAATGCCAGACTTCTGTAATATTTTTGCGTCTTGTATTTATATCTTAGTTTTGTTTATCTATTTATTTATTATTATTTTTTCTTTTTTTGTGGATAGCTGCGTCAGAACTTAATATTGATAACGTATTGATAGTGCAATAATGATGATGATTGTGATGATTTTAATGATGATGATGATATTGATGATGATTATAACTTCTTCCCTCCCTTGTTCATTCTTTCTTACCTCCTTTATTCCTTCTCTCGTTTTTTTTTCGGTCATCCTTCCCTCTTATCTTTCTTTCCCTTTCCCCTCCTTCCCCCTCCCTCCCTCTCTCCTTTCTCTCCTTCCCTCCTCCGCCTTTTCCCCTCCCTCCTCTACTCCTCTTTTCCCCCCTCCCTCCTCCTACTCTCATTTCTTCCCCCCTTTTTCCCACCCTCCCTCCCTTCCTCCCTCCTCCCCTCCCACATTCCCTCCCTCCCTCCCTCCTCCCCTCCCTCCTTACACCTCCTCCCTCCCCTCCCTCCCTCCTTACCCCTCCTCTACCCCCCTTCCTCCCCCCTCCCCTCCCTCCCTTCCTCCTCTCCTTCCCTCCTCTCCTCCCTCCTCCTCCTCTTCTTCCCTCCCTCCCTCCCTCCTCCTCTCCCTCCCTCCTATCCCCCCTCCCTCCCCCCTCCCCTGAAGCTAAATAGATCCCTCTCCACTCTGCATCTTAAGGAAGAGTTTCTGGTTCCCGGAGTAAGATTAACCAATTACTTCAGTTCCCTCTTTCCGAAGCTAAGGAAGAGGGTGACGGAGGAAAATTGAATGATCTCTTGGGGAATGGCTTGTTGTACGGGGTGGAGGGGGGAATGGGGGTGGGGAGGGGGGGTGTAGGGTTGTTATGGAGTAAGGAGTTTGGTGGGTACATTTTTTTTTCTCTCTTTCTCTTTTTCTCTTTCTCTCTCTGTCTATTTTCTCCCTCTCCCTCTCTTTTTTCTTCTCTCTCTCCCCCTCTCTATCTGTCTGTGCGTGTTTGTGTGCGCGTGTGTGTGTGTGTGTGTGTTTGTGTTTGTCTGTATATCTGTGTATGTGTCTGTGTGTGTTTCTGTGTCTGTGCTTGTATCTGTACTTGTGCTAATGCCCATGTCTGTCTGCCCGAAAACACATAAACATAAAAAACTACAATCCAACTACAAGCCACATATCCAGTGTCACGTGACCTGCGCAGTGTCACGTGACCTGCGCAGTGTCCCTCGCGCAGCCTCTCCCGGACGTTTAATCCTCACACGATGAAACACGTAAACACGCGCGCGCGGACTGAAAGCGGCCGTCACTCTATCCCTTCCTATCAATATCTACCCGGTTTACGGCTGAGCAAATCGAGCTCGAGGAATAGGATAAAGCTAATAGGATTCATTACTGTCGTAGCCTTCCTCCCGGGATAATTATCTGGATGACTGGAGGTCGGGGATGAGTGGAGTAGATAGAAATGGCGGTCATTACAGAAGCATCTGGGTCTTTAGGCTTTATTACATTGGTAAGATTTCGTTGATGGGAAATCACGTGGACTAGTAAGGATAATCAGCTGATCCGAGAAGCGAGTCTAATTTGTCTGAAGTACGTCTACTGTATGTCATGTTTATTCTTTTGATTTTTAACTTGCGTTCTGAGAATAAGATTAAGGGAAATGGAGAGATATTCACTTTTGACGTCCAGCTTATATAACGGTTTCAACATTTCTTGAACTATGGAGAATATTCTGACCAACAGACATGGCAGCAACTTGAGACAGACATGGCAACAACTTGCAACAGACATGGCAGCAACTT
>NW_028234409.1:36444241-36446741 GCF_977035675.1 Penaeus japonicus
TATATATAATATAATATATATATAATATATATATTAGATATATAATATATATATATATATATATATATATATATATTGCTTTATAACCCCACCTAAAATAATAACAATACATTATAATTCAAGATACATATAACATTATTTACAACAATATGGACACGATATATACGCTAAGAGGAAGCTAAGCCTATCGCAAAACTAAGAAGATCTGAGCCATAGTTATATCGAAAACACTAACGAAACACTGACAATGCACAGTCTATGAAATAAGTCACTAAGGCACTAGACTATATCTACCTGGAATCCTTGAGGAGGAGTCGAAGGGAGAGGATGACCTCTCGACACGAAGGCTGAGCTAAATCTGTGTTTAGAATCTAAAGACCTATTCTGAGGCGAGATACTTCGAGGTCACTTCGAGGGCAGGGATGACCTCATTCATTGGTTGAAGTACGGATCGACTCACTGTGATTGGCTGACAGGGGTTAAGGGCAAGATTCGAAGCCCCGCTCTCCAGGCGACTCCATGCAGGCACTCAGGGCTGGTTCTGGAATTTGGAGACGTTGGAAGAGTCAGGTCATGTGAGGTGCACGTATGTAGAGATATTGTATTTGATGTTAATTATAGTTATTCTATAATTCTATCATTACTTTCATTTACATTCTATATCTGGTCATATACAATTAAGACCTTGATAATCTCTCTCTCTCTCTCTCTCTCTCTCTCTCTCTCTCTCTCTCTCTCTATATATATATATATATATATATATATATATATATATATCTTTATATATATATATATATATATATATATATATATATATATATATATATATATATATATATATATATATATATATGTATGTGTGTGTATGCGTGTGTGTATGCGTGTGCGTGTGTGTATCAGCCACTCGTTCACCCCCGACCATCATCACACAAACAACCAGAAGGTAAACCAAACACCCCCTATAGAAATTCGCACCAAATCCACATCCTGAAGGAACAGCGCAGCTCCTAAAACACGCTTAAACACACGCTCATTAAGTCTGTGTCGGATATCATGTCCTAGCAGGAAGCATGCATATAAAGTGGTTGTAACATGATGCGATTACGTGCCTAATGGAGTTAGTTCAGGGTGGAATTACCGTTGTAGAGGACGGACATATATTATGTGTGGAGTTGTCTAAATAAATTCATATGTGGGTATATATATATATATATATATATATATATATATATATATATATATATATATATATATACACACACACACACACACACACACACACACACACACAACATTTATATCTATATATCTATTTGTTGTATGTATATATATATATATATTATTATATATATATATAAATATATATATATATATATTATATATATATTATATAGAGAGAGAGAGTGTGGAGAAAAAAAAAAGTTATCATAAAACTAAAACACTTATCAGCCCTCTATTTACCACAATAGCTAACTGTACACAATGTTGCAAATAAATCATGGTCATCACATCATACAATAATATTCAAATGCAAACTTAGGATTAAGGTATAATTGCATCCTATAATTTATCGACTCAGGATACATTTCACCCCGATTTATTGACTAACTATTACATTTGATATTCGAATTAAGAATATACCATAGGTGTATCTTCTAGTATACCAGGTGATATAGCTGTGAGTATCTCATACTAAATGACTTGAAGAGCTTATTATATCCTTCGTTGCAAAGTTCTGCTAAATCGTATACTCACTAACCTGCTAATACATTTTGTATCCCAGTCTAATTCTTGCAGTCACTGTATCACATTGCCCTAAATGTATCATAATGTTTTTTTTAACTATTCTCAGGTCTTTGAAAGTTTTTTTTTCAGGTCATTCTAGAAGATTCTTATCATCTGTGAACTGATCATGCATAAGGATTCCGGTGTATAACATGGTCCCTTTTAATTCCTCAATGCGCGTTTCTTGCAATATAATTTGCAATATTTCCAGCACCTTTACTGAGAGCGTTCAGAACCTGGAGAGCTACAGAAAATTACTCCCGAGCTCTGTATTAAGAGGAATTTTGTGGTCAAGTGGACAATTCGGTGGTATTCTAGAACGTAAAAGCGTGACGTCTTAATCAATTGCTTCAGATTTACCAACTGTTCCAGAGTTATCATTTTTTCGGATGAATGGCACTGTCCAAATGACAAATTCATAATAGAAACTACAGTCTCAAGTAGCACTAACAAAAGATAGGTAAATTTTGATATGAATTAGTTACTGTGCTTGTTCCTTGTTAAAGAATTGACAACCATTTCACGAACGCGCGCGGTTGGTAACAATATAGTCGACGCTCCATAAAAACAAACGGGTTAAGATTTTCCTTATTTTGGGTGTGTATATACTGTACATATATGCGTATCTTTAATATATCATATATCTATAGATGATGTATACATATTTCATATAATTCCTCACCCTCCTTCGAAAAACCCGCCAAACATTAAACAA
>NW_028234409.1:36459241-36464241 GCF_977035675.1 Penaeus japonicus
TAGATAGATAGATGTGTACATATATGTATATAATAATAAACAGATAAAAGAAGAGAGAGATAGAGATAGAGAGAGAGAAAAAAGTATATATACATACATACATACATACATGTATATATATATATATATATATATATATATATATATATATATATATATATATATATATATATATATATAAACACACACACACATTCATCTCGATACACAATCAAATAGACACTAACATTTTTTTGTTTCTGGTTTCATGGCAAGATATAAAAGAATCAAATATGATTCGTGAAATTTAATTGCATTGCACTGACGCTCCTCTGTGAATGGAAAAGCACGTCTGCTAATGGAAAGTTTCGGTAATAAAAAAAGAAAAAAGAAAAAGGAAAATATATATTCCCATTTATTGCAGTCACTTTCTCCTTTTTTTAATTTTCTCTTTTCCGAGGTTGTAACTGACTGAGAATAACAAGTCATGGAGTTTACAGGTGAAAGAGATCATTTTTGAAAAGAATTATCGATAGAGTCAGAAGTATGATGGTTGTTGTTCAGTTGATTGCAATTTCAATAAGTGGCGTTGTTGTTGTTTTTGTTTTGTTTATTTGTTTTTTTTTCCTTATCGAGGTAACGGATATCTTCCGCTTTTGTATTTGTTATTGTTTTTATCATCATTTTTGTTACCACTGCTACTACTACTACTGCTACTACACATACAGGGTGAAGACTTGTTTTATCACCTTGCAGATGTTTATGAACTTATCGTCATAATTACTATCTTCTTCTCTTTCTTTCGGCTACTCCCATTTAGGGGTCGCCACAGCGGGTCATCTTTCTCCAACGCGCATTCCTCAGTCACACCTACTGCTTCCATGTCTTCCTTTATAGCATCCATGTACCTTCTCTTTGGTCTCCCTCTCTTCCTCCTTCCGGGTACCTCCATATCCAGCATCCTCCTCCCCACATAATCCTCATCCCTCCTCCTCACATGCCCAAACCACCTCAGCCTTGCTTCTTGTGCCTTTTCCCCAAATTGCCGCACATATGTGGTCCCTCTAATATATTTATTTTGGATTTTATCTACCCTCGTCACACCCAAAGAAAATCTTAACATTTTTAGTTCACCTACTTCCATCTCCGCTTCCTGCCTCTTTGTCATTGGAATGGTTTCTATTCAGTACAGCATGGCAGGACGAACTACTCTTTTATAAATTTTCCCTTTAGTTCTTGCAGACACCCTCTTATCACATATCACTGGTGCAGTCTTCCTCCATCCATTCCAGCCCGCTTGCACTCTCTTCTTTATTTCCCTACCGCAGTCTCCATTACTTTGTACTGTTGACCCCAAGTACCTGAATTCCTCTACCTTTGCCACCTGCCCCCCTTGTAGCCTTATTGACTCCTCACCACCTCCATTCAGACACATGTACTCAGTCTTGGTCCTGCTCACTTTCAGTCCCCTCCTCTCTAGTGCATACCTCTATCTTTCTAGCTCTGTCTCCTCTTCCACTCGGCTTTCGGAACATATTACTACATCATCAACAAACAAAATAGTTTGTGGGGCTTCCCGTCTTATCCCATCAGTCAGTCTGTCCGTGATAATCGCAAAAAGGAAAAGGCTGAGAGCCGATCCATGGTGAAGTCACACCCCCACCCCAAAACCTTCTGTCATTCCAGCTGCGCACCTTTACTGTTGTTATGCTCTCTTCATACATGTCCTTCACCACCCTCAAATACATTTCTGATACTCCCGAGCTCCTCATGCAATACCATACCTCTTCTCTCGGAACCCGATCGTAAGCCTTTTCTAAATCAATAAACACACAATGCAGCTCCCTCTGTCCTTCCCTGTACTTTTCCATCAACATCCTAAGAACAAAAATTGTACCTGTTGTGCCTCTCCCTGGCATGAATCTAAACTGTTCTTCACTGATCCTCACAACTCCCCGCAGTCTCGCCTCTACAACTCTTTCCCATATTTCCATTGCATGGCACAACAGTTTTATCCCCCTATAGTTACTACAATTTTGTACATCTCCCTTGTTCTTGAAAATTGGCACTGAAACATTTTTTCTCCACTCATCTGGTATCCTCCCTCCTTCCAAGATCATATTGAGCAGTGTAGTTAACCCACTCACTGTTCATGAGGTCCTCAAAGTATTCCTTCCATCTGTGTAATATATTTTCTTCCCTAGTCAGCATATTTCCGTCAGCATCCTTCATCATCTTAACATGCTGTATATCCCTCCCAACTCTCTCCCTCTGCCTGGCTAGTCTGTATAGGTCTTCCTCTCCTTCCCTTGTATCTAACTTCTAATATAACTGTTCATATATATTTTCTTTCGCTTTTGCCACTTCCCTCTTTGTTATTCTACACAACTCTTTGTATTCCAGGTGGCTTTCTTCATCCCCAAGTCTGTCCCAGTTCTGTTTTGCCAGTTTCTTTCTCTTTATATTATCTTGCACTTCCTCATTCCACCACCAGGTTTCCTTGTATTCATTTCTTCTTCCTGATGTCAAACCAGTGAAATCCGGTGTACTGTATTTAGTGAAATCCGGTGTACTATATTAAGTGAAATCCGGTGTATGTATTAAGTGAATAAGTGAAATCCGGTGTACTATATTAAGTGAAATCCGGTGTATGTATTAAGTGAAATCCGGTGTATGTATTAAGTGAAATCCGGTGTATGTATTAAGTGAAATCCGATGTATGTATTAAGTGAAATCCGGTGTATGTATTAAGTGAAATCCGGTGTATGTATTAAGTGAAATCCGGTGTATGTATTAAGTGAAATCCGGTGTATGTATTAAGTGAAATCCGGTGTATGTATTAAGTGAAATCCGGTGTACTGTATTTAGTGAAATCCGGTGTACTATATTAAGTGAAATCCGGTGTATGTATTAAGTGAAATCCGGTGTATGTATTAAGTGAAATCCGGTGTATGTAGTTAGTGAAATCCGGTGTACTGTATTAAGTGAAATCCGGTGTATGTATTAAGTGAAATCCGATGTATGTATTAAGTGAAATCCGATGTACGTATTAAGTGAAATCCGGTGTATGTATTAAGTGAAATCCGGTGTATGTATTAAGTGAAATCCGGTGTACTGTATTAAGTGAATAAGTGAAATCCGGTGTACTGTATTAAGTGAATAAGTGAAATCCGGTGTATGTATTAAGTGAAATCCGGTGTATGTATTAAGTGAAATCCGGTGTATGTATTAAGTGAAATCCGGTGTATGTATTAAGTGAAATCCGGTGTATGTATTAAGTGAAATCCGGTGTACTGTATTAAGTGAAATCCGGTGTATGTATTAAGTGAAATCCGGTGTACTGTATTTAGTGAAATCCGGTGTACTATATTAAGTGAAATCCGATGTATGTATTAAGTGAAATCCGGTGTATGTATTAAGTGAAATCCGGTGTATGTAGTTAGTGAAATCCGGTGTACTGTATTAAGTGAAATCCGGTGTATGTATTAAGTGAAATCCGATGTATGTATTAAGTGAAATCCGGTGTATGTATTAAGTGAAATCCGGTGTATGTATTAAGTGAAATCCGGTGTATGTATTAAGTGAAATCCGGTGTATGTATTAAGTGAAATCCAGTGTATGTATTAAGTGAAATCCGGTGTATGTAGTTAGTGAAATCCGGTGTACTATATTAAGTGAAATCCGGTGTATGTATTAAGTGAAATCCGGTGTATGTATTAAGTGAAATCCGGTGTATGTATTAAGTGAAATCCGATGTATGTATTAAGTGAAATCCGGTGTATGTATTAAGTGAAATCCGATGTATGTATTAAGTGAAATCCGATGTATGTATTAAGTGAAATCCGGTGTATGTATTAAGTGAATAAGTGAAATCCGGTGTATGTATTAAGTGAAATCGGTGTATGTATTAAGTGAAATCGATGTATGTATTAAGTGAAATCGATGTATGTATTAAGTGAAATCGATGTATGTATTAAGTGAAATCGATGTATGTATTAAGTGAATAAGTGAAATCGGTGTACTGTATTAAGTGAATAAGTGAAATCCGGTGTATGTATTAAGTGAATAAGTGAAATCCGGTGTATGTATTAAGTGAAATCCGATGTATGTATTAAGTGAAATCCGGTGTATGTATTAAGTGAAATCCGGTGTATGTATTAAGTGAATAAGTGAAATCCGGTGTATGTATTAAGTGAAATCCGATGTATGTATTAAGTGAATAAGTGAAATCCGGTGTATGTATTAAGTGAATAAGTGAAATCCGGTGTATGTATTAAGTGAAATCCGATGTATGTATTAAGTGAAATCCGGTGTATGTATTAAGTGAAATCCGGTGTATGTATTAAGTGAAATCCGGTGTACTGTATTAAGTGAATAAGTGAAATCCGGTGTACTGTATTAAGTGAATAAGTGAAATCCGGTGTATGTATTAAGTGAAATCCGGTGTATGTATTAAGTGAAATCCGGTGTATGTATTAAGTGAAATCCGGTGTATGTATTAAGTGAAATCCGATGTATGTATTAAGTGAAATCCGGTGTATGTATTAAGTGAAATCCGATGTATGTATTAAGTGAAATCCGATGTATGTATTAAGTGAAATCCGGTGTATGTATTAAGTGAATAAGTGAAATCCGGTGTACTGTATTAAGTGAATAAGTGAAATCCGGTGTACTGTATGTAGTGAAATTTGGTGTATGTATTAAGTGAAATCTGATGTATGTATTAAGTGAAATCCGATGTATGTATTAAGTGAAAACCGGTGTATGTATTAAGTGAATAAGTGAAATCCGGTGTAATATATTAAGTGAAATCCGGTGTATGTATTAAGTGAAAACCGGTGTATGTATTAAGTGAAATCCGGTGTATGTATTAAGTGAAATCCGATGTATGTATTAAGTGAAATCCGGTGTATGTATTAAGTGAAATCGATGTATGTTTAAGTGAAATCGGTGTATGTTTAAGTGAAATTTGATGTCTGTATTAAGTGAATCCGTGTATGTATTAAGATGATATTCCGGTG
>NW_028234409.1:36469241-36476741 GCF_977035675.1 Penaeus japonicus
CAAGAATAAGAATATTTACGCATTCCAGTGACACATAAACATCAGCTCTGAACCAATATATAATTTTTCTGAAGAATAGTAAAAACGCCCTTTGATCTCTTGGCCGAAAAGAAATGAAAAATGGACGATGAAATTCGGTGCATCGATACACGAATGTCGTATAATAATGTCTATTATCAAAAAGTACCAAGTTTGATTTGAACATCAATTATCCATCAACGACATAAGAAAAGTTGCAAATACGAATTATGAATGGCATTACAATTTCTATTTTAAGATCGTATGCACTTACGCAATGCTATTTTTAGAACCTCGTCTAACAATAGTAAAACCGTTAGGATTAAAGATCCATTCATCCAGTTAAATATTGATTTAAATCGAGACACTAATCATTGATAAGGATCGCTATTATAACAATACATATCATTTGATCTATCAAAGCGACTACCTTACAAACAAAAGTTGCGTAATACTGTTTCTTTGCTTATAAAACAAATTAGGAAGTTTTAATTCACATATAAACAAAACTTGGAAATGAGAGAGTGAGTGAGTGAGAGAGAGAGAGAGAGAGAGAGAGAGAGAGAGAGAGAGAGAGAGAGAGAGAGAGAGAGAGAGAGAGAGAGAGAGAGAGAGAGAGAGAGGGAGAGAGAGAGAGAGAGAGAGAGAGAGAGAGAGAGAGAGAGAGAGAGAGAGAGAGAGAGAGAGAGAGAGAGAGAGAGAGAGAGCGAGAGAGAGTGAAAGAGAGAGAGAGAGAGAGAGAGAGAGCGAGAGAGAGAGAGCGGGCGAGCGAGAGAGAGTGAAAGAGAGAGAGAGAGCGAGAAGTGAGGGAGACACTGAGGGAAAAAGGGATTAGAGAATCCATTCTTGTTGACATTTATACTAACATTTGTAAAAAGTTCATCCTATTTTTAACTTGAACTATTCATATCATAAAACTAACTGTAAATCACACCATACGTTTTGCAAAATTTCGAAAGTACGTATTTATAATATATGTGAAAATTTCTTATACAAATGTATAGGTTAAAGCATAGAGAGAGAGAAAAAAAGATAGAAATAGAAATAGAGATGGAGAAAGAGATAGAGAGAGAGTGAAAGAGAGAGAGAGAGAGAGAGAGAGAGAGAGAGAGAGAGAGAGAGAGAGAGAGAGAGAGAGAGAGAGAGAGAGAGAGAGAGAGAGAGAGAGAGAGAGAGAGAGAGAGAGAGAGAGAGAGAGAGAGAGAGAGAGAGAGAGAGAGGAGAGGTGAGAGGGACAATGAGAGAAAGAGGAGTAAAGGATTTCTTAGTCATGTGAATGCGTGTGCTTAGACCCTAATAGAGATGTAAAGAAGGGAACAGACATAAAATTCATAGAGAAACCAAAGAAAACCGAAGATAGGAAAAGAAAAGAAAAGTAAGAAAAAGGGGAGACATATGAAGCATTTTTTTTTGTCGACACAAATTCCTATAAAGATTTTTGATAAAGAAACCTCACATATTTTTTTTTCTTCCGTAATGGCACCGTTTATGCAGCATTTGTAGTGATTTTATCCAAAATTTATAATTTGTGGATTATAGAAGTAATCCCACATATAAAAGGTGAGAAGGAGATTTTGTCATGCACGCAATATTCATGTCACATTTCCTGAGAAAAGTACTTTTACAAACATGTTTAATGTCGGGTTTTATTCGAGTTTATGGTCTTGCAATTCAAGGAATGTTTATGCTGAGATAAAACATACTATAAAAAACATTAGCAAAAGATTACTTGCTTAGGAATGTTCTTCTAATCCATTACTGGAATGTGAAGCACATGTCATCACGGATAAGCATAAACTGTTCCATTTTTAGATGTTCAATCTCTTTTAAAGAGAGCGAAGTACATTTTTCTTACGGGAAAAGAATGTTTTATGTTTTGGGAATATTTGTTGTTTCTAGACAGGTATTCAATCCACGTTTGTACAGCATAGGTTTGTTGGTAATAAGCCTTGTATATGCTTATGTAGGCATAAAAATATGCACGTCCGTTTTTTTTTTTTTTTTTTTTTTTGTGTGTGTGCGTGTGTGTGTGTGTGTGTGTGCGTGTGCGTGCGTGTGTGGATTTTCAACGCATAGAACATTCGAATACACATTGCAACTATTCCAAGTGTTCTAACTTAGTTAAGTCACATGTCTTCAAAGGAAAGAACAATGAATTTTATTTACATCGTAAACATTCTTGTTGACAATTGTAGTACTTTTTTATTTCTTGTGAATAATAGAAAACCGAAACATGGACAAAATGTAGAAAGGTATTCATCATGAAACAGAAAAGGGTATTGTAAAGTTATGTTCTGTTAAACACGTCGTTAAAATACTTTTCTTTTTTTACATATTATACAAAGGGACGTTGCTATGTTATCTATGTTGTATTTTTCGAAGTATTTACATGTTAAATTTGGCATTATCAATCATTTCTTTTCGAGATAAACCGCGCAAGCAAGACAAAATTCTAATCTTTTATTGAAATCTGATGATTTTAATCCAGTATCTGTCTTATAATTTGAATAGGTATTTCCCTGCCTGTCAAAAATTATATATCGAATGAGATTTAAACTTTATCAAAGCATTGGTGACTAAAGAGATAAACCGTTTAATTTTATGCATAGACGAGTGTAAGTTTATGTGCACTGGTGTGTGTGTACATGTGTGTGTGTACGTGCGTGTGTGTAAATGTGTGTGTTTGTGTATGTGTGTGTGTGTGTGTGTGTGTGTGTGTGTGTGTGTGTGTGTGCGATGCCGTACTTACAGCCCACCATTAAAAAAAAAAAAAAAAAAAAAAAAAAAAAAAAAAAAAAAAAAAAAAAAAAAAAAAAAAAAAAAAAAAGACAAGTGAACTAGCCGAGCAGTACGAATATTATAATTAAAGCGTCACCTTAATAAATATTCCAAATGTTATTCAAGGTATCATTTTTGCTTAGACTATTCTCTTATGAAAGAAAGGAAACGCAGAAAGGTTGGGGAAATTAGGCCAAGATGCTATGTCGTCTTTAGGCACGGGGGCGGGGGGGGGGGGGGGTTATACAGGAGTTCTCATTAGTATTACGAAGGAAACAAAAAAGTACCTTATGTGTTAATACCTTGCCTTGGGTATTAGATTATTAATTTACACATAAATGAGTAAAAAGGAAAAGAAAAAAAGGGAAAATTTACAAGAAAATGCACAAATGCATAAAAGAAAAAAATAAAGAAAATAAACAAGAAAATGCACAAATGCGTAAAAGAAAAAAATAAAGAAAATAAACAAGAAAATGCACAAATGCATAAAAGAAAAAAATAAAGAAAACAAACAAGAAAATGCACAAATGCATAAAAGAAAAAGAAAAAAAGAAAGAAAATAAACAAGAAAATGCACAAATAAGTAAAAGAAACCAAAAGAAAATAAACAAGAAAATGCACAAATAAGTAAAAGAAAAAAGAAGGAAAATAAACAAGAAAATGCACAAATAAGTAAAAGAAAAAAAGAAAGAAAATAAACAAGAAAATGCACAAATCCGTAAAAGAAACCAAAAGAAAATAAAATAAACAAGAAAATGCACAAATAAGTAAAAGAAAAAAAAAAAGAAAATAAACAAGAAAATGCACAAATCCGTAAAAGAAACCAAAAGAAAATAAAATAAACAGGAAAATGCACAAACATATATGCTCAAAACACTGCTATAGTAAGAACGAATGTCAGTCATATCGTTACGAAATTTTAATCAAAATTCACCTACGGATTTAGCTAATCAAAAATGGATCAAAATTTTCATTTCCGACGTCCTATGTCCGACTTTTATCTGCTGTTGCTGTGACTGTGTTTTATTTTTATTATAATAGTGAGTATTTATAGAATAAGGGAATATCTTGTTGGTTGAACTTGCCTTTCTTCTAATCCTATTATTGACGAATTTGGAAATGAAATAGAAGTGATAATGATAAGAAATCGTATAACAAAAAAAAAAGAAGAAGAAGAAAAAAAAGAAAGAAAGAAAGAAAGAAAGAAAGAAAAAAAGGGGGGGGGGATGGTAGAGGTACATAAAGAGCAAGAAACAAAAACAGAACAGGAACAGTGAGATAAGAGTTTCTAAATGTTATCTTTTTGTTTGCTTTGAGTGAATTTTCCTACTAGGAAATAATATATATATATATATATATATATATATATATATATATATATATGTGTTGTGTGTGTGTGTGTGTGTGTGTGTGTGTGTGTGTGTGTGTGTGTGTGTGTGTGTGTGTGTGTGTGTGTGTGTGTGTGTGTGTGTGTGTGTGTGTGTGTGTGTTCATTACCTACTATACTCTCATCACGGCATCATATGACACCATGACACCTAAATTTGTATATCGTATAAATAACACAAAATACAAAACACATAATACAAAAATTCAAAAATTTGCCCAAAGACCCCATTAAAAGAGAGAGAGAGAGAGAGAGAGAGAGAGAGAGAGAGAGAGAGAGAGAGAGAGAGAGAGAGAGAGAGAGAGAGAGAGAGAGAGAGAGAGAGAGAGAGAGAGAGAGAGAGAGAGAGAGAGAGAGAGAGAGAGAGAGAGAGAGAGAGAGAGAGAGAGAGAGAGAGAGAGAAAGCCAGTGATCGTAACACTGTAATTAATTCATATAAGAAAGGGTAATTAATATATCTAGATGATTAATTGATAATTTATAATCATAAAAGTCTAAAATAAATGCAAATGTTTCCTATGGTAAGGGTAGGAAATTTCAGAAAGTTTTATATTTTGCTTAATTTTACACAGACATGTATTGCTGTTACTAAATATGATTAATAGTCTAATTACTAATGAAATCATTATCATTATTGTTATCTATATCAACTTTTATCATCATTATCGCCATCACCACTACCACTGCTAACATCATCTTCCTCCTCATTATCATCATCACCACCATTACCATCATCACCACCATCACGATCATCACCACCACCATTACCATCATCATCAGCACCACCACCACCATCATCATCATCACCACCATCATCACTACCACCACCACCATTACCATCATCACCAGCAGCACCACCATCACCACCACCACCACCACCATCATCATCACCACCATTACCATCATCATCATTACCATCATCACCATAATCACGATCATTACCACCACCATCACCACAATCACAAGCATCATCATCACCACCACCACTATCACTTTTCACGGATAAATGATATATAATAAGTCTTTTGAAGAATAATTCTTATATAAACACTAATGAATCCACAAGAGTTACTGTGTGACATTTACAAGAATATCAAAAAGGAATTCTTGATTTCAAAATTCTATCCGAAAGTCACTTATCATCTAAAGAACACGTTGAATCTAAAATAATTCCATGAAAAATGATAATAAATGAAAAAAATAAATTTGGAAGTCAAATTACAAGCTAATGACACACGTAGTTTTTGTTTATTTTTTAAATTATTATTATTATTTTTTTTTTACAAGGATGGTTCCACAAATGGTTAGTCGTCTTGGTGTTAGGACGTTGTGTGTTTGTGTGAGAGAGAGAGAGAGAGAGAGGGACAGATAGATAGATAGATAGATAGATAGAGAAAGAGAGAGAGAAAAAGAAAGAGAGAGAGAGATAGAGAACAAGGTATAGATAGATAGATAGATAGATAGATAGATAGATAGATAGATAGATAGATAGATAGATAGATAGATAGATAGATAGATAGATAGATAGATAGATAGATAGATAGAAAGATAGATAGATAGATAGATAGATAGATAGATAGATAGATAGATAGATAGATAGATAGATAGATAGATAGATAGATAGAGAGAGAACAAACAAGAACAACAACAACAACAAAAACCCAGTTATATCAAAAAAAATTATTCCTATTATATAAACTATAAATCTACCTTGTTTCATGCATGAGTCTTTAAGTAAATAACTACATTTATTAGGGAAAAAAAACATCAATTTCTTCTAATGAATGGATGAATTAATAAATAGGTCGACAGGTGAATTGGTAGCCTTCAGAAATCGCTCTTAATTAAAACTCAAAACTCTCAGCGATGATTATATAATTCAAGAGGAAAAACAACAACAACAACAACAACAATAACGTAACAATGGTTCTTTGATAATAAAACTGTTGTGGGACATCGATTTGATTAGCTTTATATATTTAAGTAAAAGCATTGCTGGGAAGAAATGGTAATTGAATTTTGTATCATATATATATATATATATATATATATATATATATATATATATATATATATATATATATATATATATATCTTTTTTTTTTTTCTTTTTTTTTTATCGTACAGATTCGAATAAAGTTCTAGACACATACACATACAGACACACGGACACACCCACGCCCACACACACACACGGAGACACACAGACACACACCCACGCCTCCGCCTCCGCCTACGCCCACGCCCACACCCACGCCCACATCCAACACATTTCCATCATAAGCGAATCCAAAGCAGGTGTGAATGAGGCAGGACAGATGCCACAGATCTTAAATAGCAAAATCTCATTTACATTTGGGGTCGCAATTGAACTATTTATGTTTTCATGTGTGAAATTTGTATGGTTACTTGTAGCTTATTGTGTTTCTATAATATATATCTATAAAATTGTGTTTCTCTAAGATATATCTATAATATTGTGTTTCTCTAATATGTATCTATAATATTGTGTTTCCATAATATATATTTATAATATTGTGTTTCTATAATATATATCTCTAATATTTATGGAGGTGAAGATGAGATTTTGTTGTGGTATGTAAACATGTAAAATTGCTTACGCACGTAATCTTTATATCATTTAATATCAAGAGTATATTTATAGATAATATTTGCACACGCGAGAGAACTTGTTTTCAATATAATTCTTATAGATAATATTTGCAGACGCGAGAGCTTGTTTTCAATATAATTCTGCGTTTTGATACTATGCTGTTTTCTCAGATGTTTAATTTCACTCAAAGAAACCATGTCTATGTTTCTCACAGACAGGGAATTACATAAGAACATACGTATTATTTTAAACTAAGAGGAACTATTTGAAAGAAAACAAAAAAGGAAGGGAAATTTTGAAGTTACTTTGCACAAGTTTAGGCATCATCTGTGTCTGTGTGTGTGTGTGTGTGTATTTGTGTGTGTGTGTGTGTGAGGCAATCTTAAAGTGAAGTGTGATAAACTAGACACAGAGAGATAATGCCGATAAGTGAAGACACCCATTGGAGAGAGAAGGGGAATCAAGAAAGACAACGAAAAAAAAAGAAAACAAGTAAATAGTAAACAGGAGAGAGAGAGAGAGTGAGGATGAGGGTAACTAAGAGAGACAATATATTTACGTCCGTCAGAAATTCTTGTGAATATTTTAATGTCAGATGCCAGGCACGTGTAACTGTGGACTCTCAGATACTAGGAATTTGAATTGCATTAATATTCCGTTCTACAATTTAAATATCTATGTTAATATTTGTAACAGGTTTATC
>NW_028234409.1:36486741-36489241 GCF_977035675.1 Penaeus japonicus
TTACCCTCCATCACAATCTCTCTCCTTCCCTTTATATCTCCCTTTTTCTAAATCTCTCTCTCTCTCTCTCTCTCTCTCTCTCTCTCTCTCTCTCTCTCTCTCTCTCTCTCTCTCTCTCTCTCTCTCTCTCTCTCTCTCTCTCTCTCCCTTCGTCACTCCCACTTCCCATTCACTTCCACCGTCTTATTATCCTCCATCCTTTGCCTCTCGTCTTCCTTGCTTTTCTCCTTTGTTTTATCTTTCTACTCTCCTTTCGTCCTTCCTCTCCAACCCTCCACCCTCCTTTCCGACTCCTCCCCTTCCCCCTTCCCCTCCCACCCTCCTTCCCCCCACCTACCCCACCCTCCCCACCTCTCTTCCTTCCCTCCCCCCCTCCCCTCTCTCCCACCCACCCTCCCACTCTCCATCCACCCACTCTCCCTCCACCCTCCATCCGCCATCCCTCCCCACCCTACTCCCCCTTCCCTCCCCACCCTCCCCTCGTCCACGCCTCCTGAACAACACAAAAGGGACGTCGGTGTCAAAAGCCTTCGTCGACCCTCGTCTGATTCGTTTGATTCGAGCGTGATTGATGAGTAGACGAAAGAATGGAAACAGAGGGGGAGGAGGATAGATGGATAGAAAACCCGTATATGGAAAGGGCGAGAAGAGAAAAGAAGAAGCGATGGAAAATGGTTGATGGAGAATGGATGAGAAAGAAATGTGTGCAAAAAAGAAAAAAAAAAAGGGGGAAAAAAAGAGAACATGGCAGTACGGGGTAGGAGGGGGGAGAAGGATGAGGAGAAGGAGGTGGGAGGTTGGGGAAGGAGGAGGAGGAGGGGAGGGGGGAGGAGGGAGAAGGAGAAGGAGGAAGGAGAGAGGAGGAGGAGGGGAGGTGGGAAGAAGGATGAGGAGAAGGAGGAGGGAGGATGAGGAGAAGGAGGAAGGAGGAGGGGAGAGAAAGAGGAGGAGGAGAAGGAAGAGGAGAAGGAGGAGGAGGAGAAGGAAGAGGAGAAAGAGGAGGGGGGACTAGGTAGGGAAGGAGGGGGGAGGAAGGAGGAGGAGAAGGAAGAAAGAGGAGGGGGGGAGAAGGAGGGAGGAGGGGGAGGAGAAAGAGAAGAAGGAGGAAAAGTAGGAAAGGGGTAGGAGGAAGGAGGAGGAAAAGAAGAAGGAGGTAGGAGGAAGAAGAAGAAGGAGGTAGGAAGAAGAAGAGGTAGGAGGAAGAAGAAGAAGGAGGAGGAGGAAAAGTACAGGAGGAAGGCGAAGACGGGAAGGAGGAGAGGAGAGAGGAGAGAGAGGAAGGAAGAGCAAAAGAGGGAACATGTGTGCATGACTGTGCATGGAAGGTGGAAGGGTCAAACTCAAGAAGTTTTTTTAGATATAAGGTTCAAATAGAGTCGAGGTTTGTACGAAGTTCAAAGGGAAACGGAATGTGAACAAGGGAGAGGGTAGGATGTTGAAGAAATATTGCAGTGCATGACAATATTTAATTCTTACTATCAAGTGTTATCCTTATCGCCTGAATAGGATTATTATTATCAAATATATATATATATATATATATATATATATATATATATATATAGATAGATAGATAGATAGATAGATAGATAGATAGATAGATAGATAGATAGATAGATAGATAGATTGATAGATTGATAGATAGATAGATAGATTGATAGATAGATAGATAGATAGATAGATAGATTGATAGATAGATAGATAGATAGATTTGATAGATAGATAGATATACATACATACATACATGCATACATTCATACATATATATATATATATATATATATATATATATATATATATATATATATATATATATTCATTAAATCAAATCCTAATTAGCATATGTAATTCTAGCATATTTCTGAAGTTTGTTTTTATTTGTGATATGGACAATATTCTTGTGCCAAAGAAAATAAGGAAAATTTGGTACGAAAAGAATTTGTTTGTATAGTGGATATTACTCTTCTTATACACAATTGACTGAATACTTGGAATAATCATTTGGAAATAGCAATAATGGCGTACAACACCATAAAAAGATTTATTACTTATTAGGAGATAAATATTTTGCAGGGGAATAATGTGCAATATTGCAACGATAAATTGTTAGAATACTAAACATGATACTTCATTAAATTGATAAATGATAAAGGTATGTATGATTGTATGTGCGTGTATTTGTGTATCATATGTGTATGTATGCATGTGTGTTTGTGTGTGTGTGTGCGAGGGCGCAAGTGAGTGTGTGTGTATGTGTGTGTATGTGCTTGTGTGTGTCTGTGTGTGTGTGTGTGTGTGTGCGAGGGCGCAGGGGTGTGTGTGTGTATGTGCGAGGGCGCGAGTGCGTGTGTGTGTATGTGTGTGTGTGTGTGTGTGTGTGTGTGTATGTGTGTGAGCATTACAACAAATAAGATTCATAACAATAGCCGAATGTGAGTCAAATAGACCCGACTGTTCTTTCCGTTCCTGAAGGAAGTCTTCATAAATATTCTATTTTGCC
>NW_028234409.1:36511741-36514241 GCF_977035675.1 Penaeus japonicus
ATTATTGTCGTTATTTTTATTATTATTTTCTAATTCTTATTATTATTATCATAATTATTATTGTTATTATCATTATTATTAATATTATTGTTATTATTATCCTCATTATTATTATTATCACTATTGTTATTATTACTACTACTACTACTGTTATAATTAAGTTTAACATTATTATCATCATCATTATTGTTATTATTATTATCCTCATTATAATTATCATCATTACCATTAACAATAATAATAGTGCTGTTGATAAAGATAATACTGATGATAATCTAAGCAGCAAATTCAAATTCAAACACTTTATTCCATAAGTTACAATGGTTATTCTTACATAAATACACTCATACACACACACACACACTCACACACACACACACACACACACACACACACACAAACACACACACACACACACACACACACACACACACACACACACACACACACACACACACATATATATATATATATATATATATATATATATATATATATATATATATATATATATTTACACTTGAAGAGTAAAGAGGTGTTCTTTCAATTTTGTTTTGAAATTACAAAAGCTGTTAATGTTTTTAATGTTATCTGGCAACAAGTTCCACATTTAGGTAATTTTGCTAATAAAAATAAATCCAGCTTCTCCCTTCTGATTCAGTCTTCCCTTAAAACTATAAAAAAAAGAAAGAAGAAAAAAAAAAAATGTTTCTGTAAAAATATGCGATCCTGTCTCCTCTTTGAATCCTGTTTTCTGTTTTGCATTCTGTTGTTTTATACTCTGTTCTTGTTTAAAATATTTTTTTTTATTGTCTTATTTGTATTTTTTTTGTGTGTGTTAATGTTTAATTGTTTATTTATTTATCTATTTATCATTATTTTTTTATCTTTTATTTTTATTTTTTTGTATATGTAGTATTTATCTTTTTATTGAAATCTGATATTCCGCGATTATATATCTGCTGGTGCATGTATGGGTCATTCATCTAAACATTTATAAAACACAACATGCATCATTTCACAATATGACGAAACTGATATAATCCGATTTTGTGTTCATATAATGTATTTACATATATTATATAGTCTAGGAAAACAAGAGAGGGATTAGGTATAGAAACTTGTCTATTAGTATACATAAATTTATAACTAATAATATATAAGGTAAACACAGTGAATTCTGTTAAAAGCATTGCTTCTACCACGAATCGTTTTAGTAATAATAAGTAAAAAAAAAAAAAAAAAAATGGGAGAAGATATATTTTCATTTCCTATGATGGGATTTTTTTTTTTTTTTTTTTTTTTTTTTTTTACTCAAGGTACGTAGCGTCTAGAGATGAATTTGACTTTTCATTAGTTTTGGTTCATTGTAACTTCCTTCGTAACTTCACCGTAACTTCCTCCCAGGATTTTCACAACAGAAAATGTACCCTAAGATGTGCTACGTAACTTGATATTAATAATAAATAGTTTAGACGATTTCTTATGGGTTTCACAAAGAAGTTAATCGTACTTCGCGTATTTCCATAACATTTAGTTAATTTTCAGATAAATCTTGAGGTTATCTCATTAAAAGACATTACCTAAAGACACACACATGCATATATCCTTCACCACACACACACACGGTATGTAAAAAAAAAAAAAAAAAAAAAAAAAAGTAAAGAAAACGCGGACCTCTTAACAATTTGCATCCCGCTGACGATGCAACGATGCAAGCACTGGCCAGATGCAATCTCCAAAGGGTGTTTTACGACCTTGTTGCAAGGAAACGACCATGTCAATATAAGGCATCACTGTCATAATAGAAGCTTCTGGACGAGTTTTGGCAATATGTTTTGAGTATTTTTATTTCAAAGTTATTTATAATTATCTTCATTTATATAGATCGTGATGATGAAGGGTATGGCAGGTATAAAAAAATGAATTAAAAACAGTGAAGATATGTAAATGCAAGTGAGGAAAATATTGCAAATGTGACGATATAAGTACATGCCTCTTTATCCCACAGCGCGTTTGCAATGAAAACGTGCACATATATTTTTATTATTTTCCTTTTATCTTCCATTAGTTTTATTGTTCATTTATTCATCATTATATTCTTTACATAGAGCTCGTGCAAAAAAAAAAAAAAAAAAAAAAAAACGACGTAAAATTATCACGTTTCTGCGTATCCCATTCTGTATTAACTGTAATGGCAGACACGAATGGGGAAATTACAAATGTAATTATGATTAATGGAGATTCCTTTAAGTTATTCGCTCTTTTTCATATTTGTTATTATTATGAAAATTATTGTTATTCATATTTTTCGAAAGATGGAATAAATATATGAGATATTAAACACATGCGTGAGAGGGAGAAGAAAAGTAATGGAGAGACTGGGATATATATATATATATATATATATATATATATATATATATATGTATATATATATATATATATATATATATATATATATATATATATATGTGTGTGTGTGTGTGTGTGTGTGTGT
>NW_028234409.1:36526187-36528687 GCF_977035675.1 Penaeus japonicus
TTAATTTTTGTTGTTTTGTTGAATATCCGGTTTATATGACAATTGTTTGGTTTTATATCATAGGTTATTTTATTAATTGTTCTGACCTGATTATCGGCCCTGTTTGTTCTTTACTTTCTTAACTGCCGTATGTTTACCTGTCCGTTTTTTTTTCTTATCTCTCTCTCTCTCTCATACTCTCTTTCTATCTTTTTCGCTTACTTTCTCTACCTACTTCTGTTTATGTGTCATTTTTTATCATAATCTGATTTCTCTCTCTCTCTCTCTCTTTCTCTCTCTCTCTCTCTCTTCTCTACCTTCTCACTCTTCTTCCTCCTAGTCTCTCTCTTCTCTCCCTCTCCTCTCTCCAACTCTCCTCCGCTCCCTCCCCCTCTCCTCCATCCTCTCTCCTCCTCTCTCCTCTCTCATCACTCTCGCATCTCACCTTCTCTCTCTCTCTCTCTCTTTCTCTCTCTCTCTCTCTCCTTCTCATTTTCTGTTGATATATTTCCCAACATTTAACAGATTTACAGTAATGATCTATTTTGATTAAAATCGGTGCTATTAAGATATTTTTTAATCAGAAAAAAACTATGATTACTACACATCAATCCATTTGATGATTAGTTTAGATGTAGCAATCCTAAAATAATATCCCATTTCAGTTCCAATTTCATTTTTCAGACAATCACTTCACCAATTTAAACCTGTCAATACTTACGACATATAACCTAATGCATAATATTTCTTTAGACTCTGTGTTAGTTTCCTGTATTCATTAAAAAAAAGCGTGTTCCTCATGACTTTGTCCCTTTCTCCTGATAACTTTTTGTATAAAAGGTATTCGTATATTTGGTTCTACGTTGCCACAATTGGTTTTCCTTTTAAGAACTGACCTCGCTCATTCATGAATAAAATAGAAGATCCTACTGTGTCTAAGACTTATAGGGACAGAATCCATCATATACGACTATTATTAATTTAAGAGTTGAGATAACAGCCTCGAGGTTCTGGTGGTTTTTCTCTTTTCACTTAAAGATTTAAACTAGGAGGTTTTTCAAAACTGTTGGTTGACCACTTCCCTATGTTAAGTATGCCTTTTTTATTCTTGTTTTTATTCTCTTTTCCTCCTCTCCTTAAATTATTTTATATTCTTTAATTCTGTCCTCGCTTAGCATCTCACGCAAAGCTTTAGAAAGAGTCTATATTTTTTTCCGTTCTATCCTTGTAAATCATCCTCTCGCTGCATTAAGGTACGTACCTGCGATGTGCCGTACTAATGATGCTGGTTAATTATACCGTGTTCAAAATATATTGCCCCTTTTTCAGCTTCGGTTCTGGAACCTTTGGAACTCTTTCGTAATATTTCTTCTGGACACTCGTTCTTTCTTTGTATGTTATGTTGTTTCTTTCTTAAATTCGTTAGTATTAACACACTTTTAGAAATAAGTCACGGTATTATTCCGATAGAGAAATATTTGCTATGTTAGTAACTTTGTAATTCCTCTTAAAATGTTTAATTTAATGAGAAAATTTGTTTTTTTATGTCCTATAATATAGAAATATTAAAAAAAAATCTTATATGACACTTAATTCAAACTGATGACCCTCTCTCTCTCCTCTCCTTCCCCCCCACGCCGCTCCTTCTCTCCTTCCCCTTCCTCCTCTCTACCTTCTCCTTTCTCTTTCTACCTAGTCACTTCACTTCTCTCTCCCACTCTCCCACTCTCTCTCTCTCTCTCTCTCTCTCTCTCTCTCTCTCTCTCTTTTCTTTTAGATAACATTTGATTGCTCATAAAAATCAAATTAGTACTGATACTTTTCTTTCCAATATCATTTTGTAAGAAAAAAGAAGAATTAAAAAACATAAACTACCTTTTTATTTCTGTCATAACCGCAAAATTAGTCAGAAGATAATCATGTATACTTTGTAAAAAAAAAAATAATTTGCAAAAAAATGATATAGTCACCCCCTCTCTCCCCTCCAGGTCGGATCAGCCGTGATTGGTCGAGGGTTAAGAGATGACCTTGCAGGAAACAAGCGGTTTTCGACAGGTGACCTTGCTTGTGTGACCCGCTGTTCTCCTCCACATCATGTCTTGCCCTGGTGATGTCTTCTGTCCCTGATTACTATATGCGTATATATGTATGTATGTATATATATATGGATGTATATGTATGTGTATACATACATACATATATAAATATATATATATATATATATATATATATATATATATATATATATATATATACACATATATACATATACATATACACACACACATATGTATGTATGTACACACAAACACACACATATACATACGCAGATTTATCTATCTATCTATATTCGATTTTCATATATCATGAACAATTCGTTGATAATCATTCTCACTAAGAAACATCGTTATTAGGATAACATATTATCTCCGTATCCAATTGAGATAAACAAAAATAAGGTAATAATGAAGTGCAATAGATTTACACATTCGGAAATATCATGTCAGGAAGCACGATGGCT
>NW_028234409.1:36548687-36553687 GCF_977035675.1 Penaeus japonicus
TATATTATATACATATATATATATATATATATTTATATATATATATACATATATATATATATATATTTATATATATTTATATACATATAATATATATATATATATATATATATATATATATATATATATATATACATATATATGCATACACAAATATGTTATGTTTGTGTGCGTGTATCTTTGCATGAATGCGTATGCACAAGCGCATCCATATAGGCACATGCTTCTAGATTGCTACAAATTTTATCTCCCGCGCACCGCATCACCGAAAAGAAAAGTCCCGCGGCAAAACGCGTGTATTCCCGGGAATGTATTATTCATACGCAATAACCTGCGCCCAAATAGGTGCACCTCGGACAAAAGGGCTTAGCTGACTCGTGGAAATAAGATGCTGCTGCAGTTGCCAAGGGCTGCAAGCTTCCCTCGGGACCAGACTGTACTTTATGTGGCTTTGGTGATGCATATGTGGGGGCGATATTGGGAAACGGAGGGGGGGGTGGGGGAAGGTTTGGGAGGGAGGGAGGGGAGAGGGGGGGGGGGGAAGGGGAGGTGGGTGGGAGGTTTGGGTGGGGTGTTAGGGGTGGTGAGAGGTTTGGGTGGGTGGTTTGGGGTGGGGAAGGGGGGAGCTTTGGGAGATGGGTGGGGGTGGGAGGTGGGTGGGGGTGGGAAGTGGGGAGGGGGAAGGGGTGAAGGGGAGGGGGAGGTAGGAGAGGGAGGTGGGAGGGGGAAAGGGGGAGGGTGAGAGGTGAGAGGTGAGAGGGGGAGGTTTGAGAGGGGGAGGTGGAGGGGAGGGTGGGGTGGGTTGATTCTTCAAGAGAGATTAAGAGAGAACCGGAAGAAAGGGGATGGAGAGGGAGAGAAAGAGAGTGTAAAATCACCAGTGAAATGGAAAACGGAAAAAAAAAAAAAAAAAAAAAAAAACAATGACAATAAGGACAAAAATTAAAATAAAATGAATTAAGGAAAAATGAATAGCTTAATGATGATAAGGACAACGTTATAATAATAATCTCATTAATAACAATAATGATACCGTAATGTTAATGATAATGATAATGATAACATTAATTGTAATAATAAGCATACTGACTACAATAAAGATAATAGTGATGATGAAAATAATGATAGCAATGTCCATAGTAACGATAATAATCATTATACAAAGATAATATTATAGATAGTTATAGAAATAACAAAAATAATTAAAATAAAAGTAACAATGAGAAAAAAAAAAGATAGTAATGATAATAACGATGATAATCATAAGAAGAAACATAACGCTGATAGCTTTAATAATAACAATAATAATGATAAAAGTAATAAAAATGATAATAGTAATAGCAATAACCATAAAGATTGTTATAATGGTGAAATCAGTAATAATTACGATAAATACCCAAAAGAAAAGATAATTAACAACCATAATAACCAATTATAAAAAAGAACAATAATACCAACGACAAAAAAACAAAAAAACAACAACAACAACAACCGAACACAACCATTTTCCCATTTCAAAACAACCACAAAACCAACGACAAAAAACAACAACAACAAAAAACAACAACAATAAAACAACCAAACAACCGGACACAACCATCTTCCCATTTCAAAACAACCATAAAACCGACAAAAAAAACAACAACAACAACCATAAAACCAACGACATAGAAAAAAAACACCCGGACACAACCATCTTCCCATTTCAAAACAACCATAAAACCCGATTATCAAAGTTATCCCTAAAATTCCACACTATCTCTCGCGGCATCAAAGTTAGTTTCAAGGTTCACTCGAAGGGCGGGCGCGGGCGGTCCCGATAACGCGCCGATCGGAAGTGCATTGTTGACAGGGAGTTTGCTCTCGGCTCATGCATATCATTACCACGAAGAGGCGAGAGAGGGAAGGGAGAGAGAGAAGGAGAGGAGGCGAGAGAGAGAAGGAGAGGAGGCGAGAGAGGGAAGGGAGAGAGAAGGAGAGGAGGCGAGAGAGGGAAGGGAGAGAGAGAAGGAGAGGAGGCGAGAGAGGGAAGGGAGAGAGAGAAGGAGAGGAGGCGAGAGAGGGAAGGGAGAGAGAGAAGGAGAGGAGGCGAGAGAGGGAAGGGAGAGAGAGAAGGAGAGGAGGCGAGAGAGGGAAGGGAGAGAGAGAGGAGGCGAGAGAGAGAAGGGAGAGGAGGAGAGGAAGGGAGAGGGGGAAGGGAGGGGAGAGAGGAGAGGAGGCGAGAGAGAGAAGGAGAGGAGAGAAGGAGAGGAGGAGAGAGGGAGGGAAGAGAGAAGGAGAGGAGGCGAGAGAGGGAAGGGGGAGAGAAGGAGAGGGAAGGAGAGAGAGAGGGGGGAGAGAGTGGGGAGGGGGAGAGGGAGGGAGACGGAGAGAGGAGGGAAGGAGAGAGGGAGAGGAGAGAAGAGAGGAAGGAGAGGAAGAGAGGAGAGGGAAGGGGGAGAGGGGAGAGGGAGAGAGAGCGGAGAGAGGAAGGGAGAGGAGAGGAAGGAGAGGAGGAGGGGAGGGAGGAGGAAGAGGGAGAGGAGGAGAGAAGAGAGAGGAGAGGAGGGAGAGGAGAGAGGAGAGGAGAGGAGAGAGGGGAGAGAGAGGAAGAGGGGAGAGGAGAGAGGAGAAGGAGAGGAGAGGAGGAGGAGAAGGGAGGGAGGAGAGAGGGAGAGGGGAGAGGAGGGAGGAGAGGAGAGGAGGGAGGGAGAGAGAGGCAGAAGGAGAGAGAGAAGGAGAGAGAGGGAGAGGAAGAGGAAGAGGGAGAGAGAAGGAGAGAGAGAGAGAGAGAGGAGGGAGAGGAGAAGGAGAGGGAATGAGGGAGGGAGGAGAGAAGGAGAGGAGGGAGAGAGGAAGGAGAGAGAGAGGAGAGGAGAGAGGAGAGAGAGGCGGAGAGAAAGAGGAGAGAGAGAGAGGAGAGGGAAGGGAGAGAGAGAGGGAGGAGGAGAGAGAGAGGGGGGAGAGAGAGAGAGAGAGGAGAGAGGGAAGAGAGAGAGAGAGAGGGAGGAGAGGAGAGAAGGAGGAGAGGAGGAGAGAGGAGAGGAGAAGAGAAGGAGAGGGAGAGGAGAGAGAGAGCGAGAGGAGAGCGGAGGAGGAGAGAGGAAGGACGGAGAGGAGGAGAAGAGAAGAGAGGGAGAGAGGAGGGAGAGAGAGAGAGGAGAGTAGAGAGGGGAAGGAGGGGAGAGAGAGAAGGAGAGAGGAGAGGAGAGAGGAGAGGAGAGAGGAGAGGAGAGAGGAGAGGGGAGGGGAAGAGAGGAGGAGGAGAGAGGAGAGGGGGAGGGAGAGGGAAGGAGAGAGGAGAGGTAAGGGAGGAGGGGGGAGGAGAGAGAGAGAGAGGAGAGAGAGGGAAGGAGAGGAGGAGAGGAGAGAGAGAGGAGGAGAGGAGGGAAGGAGAAGGAGAGGGAGGGAGAGGAGAGAGGAAGAGGAGGAGAGAGAAGAGAGGAGGAGGGGAGAGGGGAGGGAGAGGAAGAGAGAGAAGGAGAGAGAGAGAGGGAGAGAGAGAAGGAGAGAAGGGGAGAGAGAGAGAGAGAGAGAGGGGAGAGAGGAAGAGGAGAAGGAGAGAGAGAAGGAGAGGAGGGGAGAGGGGAAAGGGGAGAAGAGAGGGAGAGGCGAGAGAGGGGGAGAGAAGGAAGAGAGAGGAGGCAGAGAGGGAGGGAAGAGAAAAGGGAGGGAGGAGAGAGGAGAGAGGAGGAGGAGGAGAGAGGAGAGGAAGAGAGAGGAGAGGAGAGGGAGGAGGAAGAGAGAGAGAGAAGAGGAGAGAGAGAGAGAAGGAGAGGAGGGAGGAGAGAGAGGAAGAGGAGGGAGAGGAGAGAGAGGAGAGAGAGAGAGGGAGGGAGGCAGAGAAGGAGAGGGAAGGAGAGAGAGGGAAGGAGAGGGAGGGAAAGAGAGGGAGGAGGGAGGGAGAGAGAGAGATAGAGAGAGAAAAGGAGAGAGAGAGAAAGAGAGAGAGAGAGGAGAGGAGAGAGGGGAAGGGAGAGGAGAGAGAAGGAGAGGAGAGAGGAGAGGGGAGGAGAAGAGGAGAGGAGGAGGGAGAGGAGGAGAGGGGAGAGGAAGGGAGAGAGGAGGCGAGGAGAGAAAGGGAGAGAGAGAAGGAGAGGAGGCGAGAGAGGGAAGGAGAGGAGAGGAGAGGGAGAGGGAGGGGAGGAGGGAAGAGAGAAGAAGAGAGGGAGGGGAAGAGGAGGAGGAAGGGAGAGAGAAGGAGAGGAGGGAGAGAGGAAGAGAGGAGGAGAGAGAGGAGGGAGGAGGGAGAGAGGGAGAGGAGAGAGAGAGAAGGGAGGGAGAGGAGAGGGAGAAGAGGAGAGAGGAGAAGAGAGGAGAGGAGGGAGAGAGGGAGAGGAGAGAGAGAGGAGAGGAGGGAGAGAGGGAAGGGGAGAGAGAGAGGAGGGGAGGAGGAGAGGGAAGAGGGAGGAGAGGGAGAGAGGAGGGGAGAGGAGAGGAGAGGGAGAGAGAGAAGGAGAGGAGGCGAGAGAGGGGAGAGAGGAGGGAGAGGAGGAGAGAGAGGAGAGGAGAGAGAGGAGGAAGAGGAGGGAAGAGAGGAGAGGGAGAGGAGGAGAGAGGGAGAGGGAGGGAGGGAAGGAGAGAGAGGAGAGGAGGCGGAGAGGGAAGGGGGAGAGAGAAGGAGAGGAGGCGAGAGAGGGAAGGGAGAGAGAGAAGGAGAGAGGAGGGAGAAGGAGAGGGAGGGAAGGAGGGAGGGAGAGAGGAGAGGGAGAGAAGGAGAGGAGGCGGGAGAGAGGAGAGGAGAGGGAGAGGAGAAGGGAGAGGAGGGAAGGGAGAGGTGAGATCGAGAGGAGGGGAAGAAGAGGAAGGGAGAGAGAGAAGGGAGGAGAGGAGGAGAGGGGGGAAGGAGAGGAGGGAGAGAGGGGGAGAGGAGGAGAGGGAGGGAGAGGGGAGAGAGAAGGAGAGGAGGAGAGGGAGAGGAGAGAGGGAAGGAGAGAGAGAGAGAGGAGGAGGAGGCGAGGAGGAGGGAGGGGAGGGGAAGGAGGGAGAGGGAGGAGGGAGAGGGAAGGAGAGAGAGGAAA
>NW_028234409.1:36563687-36566187 GCF_977035675.1 Penaeus japonicus
GGGACGAGCAAGTGAGGGAGGGAGGGAACGAGGAAGGGAAGGAGGGAGTCAGAGAGGGAAGGAAAGAAGGAAGGAGGTTGAGGAGAGAGAAAGAAGAGAAGGAGGAAACAGGAAGAATAGAGTAGAGAAGGTGGGAGGGAAGGAGGGCGGGGAGAGAGGAAGAAGGGAAGGAAGGAGGGAAGGAGGGAAAGAGGGAAGGAGGAAATAAGGTAGATGGGAGGGGAGGAAAAAGGGAGAAAGAGAGTAGGAAGAAAAAGGGCGGATGGTAGAGCTAACGAAAGATATAAAGTAAAAAGAGCGTAAAGAAAAGAGAACAGGAAAACAAAACGAAACATTTTTTTTTATGTATTCCAAAAATTGATCAAATCAAGCGATAAGATAAGAAAGTATAAGATAAGTATAATGATAATAATGATGATAATATAATTGACAATGATGATGATAGTAATAATAATAATGATGATGATGATGATGATAATAATAATAATGATGATGATGATAATAATAATAATGATGATAAAAATAATAACAATAATGATAAATATAAAATTAATGATTATAATGATAATAACATAATTAACAATAATAATAACAATAACAGTAACACAATCAACAATCATGATAAAAACAATAACGATAATGATAATAATAAATACGATAATATAACATAAAGACAATAATAAACACAACAACATAAAATACCAAAAAATAATCATAATCATAAGAACCTAATCTAATAAGAGTGCCTCGTCACAATAAGAAGCCCTTTTGCCACACCATCGCCTGAGCCAATCATTACCTCTCGCCAGCTTGGTCGCTATGATGCATACACAGGGGTCCGTCCCACCGGCACTCTGTCTCGGGACAGTGCCTTTATTCCAAGGAACTCTAGAGAGTTTTGCTGCACGAGCTCCTGTGCCATCAAGACATAATGGGTGCGACGCCGCGACGGTGCGTGCGTGTGGAATAGGAAAAGAGATAGATAGATAGGTAGGTAGGTAGGTAGGTAGGTAGGTAGATAGATATAGAGAGAGTGAGGGAGAGATAGATAGATAGATAGATAGATAGATAGATAGATAGATAGAGAAAGAGAGAGAGAGAGAGAGAGAGAGAGAGAGAGAGAGATAGGGAGAGCAAGGAAGAGAAAGATAGAGAAAGAGCGTGAGAGAGAAAGAGAAAGAAAGAGAGAGAGAGAGAGGGGGGAAGAGAGATATAGATAGAGGAAGATAGAGGAGAAGAGTGAGAGAGAGAGAGAGAGATAGAGGAAGAGAGATAGTGAAAGAGCTAGAGAGAGAGAGATAATGAGAGAGAGAGAGAGAGAGAAGGGAAGAGGGATATAGATAGAGAGAGAGTGAGAGGAAGATAGAGAAGGACGGAGAGAGAGAGAGAAAGAGAGTAAGAAAGAAAGAGAGAGAGAGAGAAAGAGAGTAAGAAAGAAAGAGAGAGAGAGAGAGAGAGAGAGAGAGGTGGAGCGAAGAGTGAGAAAGTATATTTGTGTGTTTGAATACTAATACTTGACGAAGATGGTAGTGTAAATATCAAATTTATATATCTAAATATGTACTTCTCTGAATCTTTGTAGGCAAAAGAGTTCTGTTAGCCGTCACAAGTACGAAACCCTTGCCCGATTGAGTATTCTTTTTAACACCCTCCCCCCCTTTCTCTCTCTCTCTCTCTCCCTCTCTCTCTATTTATCTTTTTATTTTTACACGCACGTTCTCCTAACTGGGGGGGGGTGGGGGGGGGGAGTGTAGATCCACCGAACCAAAGTGCCGGTATCAATGTGAATAATGATAATAATGATTAGACTAACAGCTATATTCCAGGATATTTTCTGTATGGCGTAGCATTGCCATGTCCATGTTGTGTCAATGTCATGTTCATGTCACGAAAGTGGAATTCTAGGACGCAAAAGTGTGGGACGTCTGTGTCAGATGCTTCAGGTTTACCAACCGTTCCAAAGTTAATATGTTTCGGATGAATGCCACTGTCCAAACGACAAATTCATAAGAATAACTTCAGTCATAACTAGCACTAAAATAGATAGTTCAGTTTTGGTATGAATCAATTGTTGTGCTTGTTCCTTGTTAAAGAATTAGCATCATTTCACGAACGCGCGGTAGGTAATTTAGTCGACGCTCCATCAAAACAAACGGGATGAAAGGGATCATGTATATATGTATAGATTTTCCTTATTTTGTGTGTGTACATATATGCGCATCTTTAATATATCATACATATATATTTAATATATACATACTTCATATAATTATATACTTTAACTTTACGTTCTCGACTACTGTTACCATTCATTTAACTTCACTCTCCTTCGAAAAATCCGCCAAAAGGTAAACAAACTCAAAATCAGTAAAGAATCCATGTTTTCCTAAAAATGTTTATAATCCAAGTCTAGGACAAGGATGGGTAATATATCCAATATAGATATTACTCTTCCAAACGTGGTATGCGCATATCAAGTATTGGTAACAAGGATTACACT
>NW_028234409.1:36598687-36601187 GCF_977035675.1 Penaeus japonicus
CAACCCTCTCACTCTGAACAATTACACGACCATACGGTTATTTCAACACACATCACGCAGACACGAACATGTATAAAAATTAATTAAAAAAAAAACTCTCCACCATGTTCTTGGTTCCGTTGTCATCGGGTAGATGGCGTTGTAGTTCTAAGGGTTTAATTATCATGCAATTCTTCCGTGTTGTTTGCTTTAAGAAGATTGTACAAACGACATATATGCTGGGAGTTATGTAATAACGGTTATGTGCCCTTGTTCACCCATAAAGGACTGGAATTTGTTTTAATTTTAATGATTAGTATTAATATCAGCATTATATATTTTTTGTACTCAGTATCATTATCATCATCCTCATCATACTCATCATCATCACCATCATCATCATCAATGTCATTATTATTATCATCATCATATTCATTATCTTCATAATCCTCATCATTTTCATTATCATCATCACCATCACCATCCTCCTCCATCTCATTATCATCACCATCATCATCACAATCATAATCATCATCATTGTCATTATCAGTATCATCATTATCTTTAGTATTTTCATTATCATTAGTATTTTAATTATCATTAGTATTTTCATTATCATTGTTATTACTATTATCATCATCATTACTATATTCATCATCATTATTATCATAATCAAAATTATGTTAATGCCATTATTGTAATCATAACCAAGATTATGTTACTATCCTAATTGTTATCATCATTATATTCATTATTATTATCACTATTTTAATCATCATTTCTACTATTCTAATTATTATCATTATTGATGTTATTGTTAATATTATTATTATCATTATTATCATCATTAGTAGTTGTATCATTATTATTGCCACTACTACTACTACTACTACTACCATTACAACTACTATATCATTATTATCATCATTATGATTACCATTGTTGTTATTATTACTATTATCATCATTATCGTTATCAACACAACAAAAAGTATCATCACTATTATCATCTTTATTATCACCATTCTCATTCTCATTATTACTATTGCTTCTACAACTGTACTACTTCTAGTACAGTTGTACTATTTCTCCTGCTAACCATACTGTCATTATTATCATTATCATTATCACCATCACGTGCATTGATCGTAGTTCTTCTGTTATTGTTCTTGCTATCAACATCATCACTGGTGTTTATATAATCAATGTTATTATAACTATTAGTATAATCATGCAATTATCATCCTGATAACCATCCTCGTTTTTATGATCGTTATGATGATTTGTTTCCTTCATTATTAAAGATAATCTCATGATTTAAAATCTTTGGATTTAAAAATGATGAAGATGATGATGATATTGATTATGAAGGTAATAGTGATGATGTAAAAAGGATGTTGTTGATGATTATCTAAATGAAGATAATTTTAATGATAATGCTAATAATGATTACTACAATTATAGTAATGAGGACTATATCAATAGTATTGATAATGGTGATAATGATAACAAAAATAATAACAATGATTGTGACGATAAACATTTCACACATCTCAACGAAAACGAAACTCAACCTTCATCAATAAAACAAAAAGAAAACAAAAAGAAAAAGAAAAAGAAACAGAAAAAAAAAGACAACAACTAACCATCTCAAAATATCTCACAATACCAATACCAAAAAAAAAAAAAAAAAAAAAAAAAAAAAAAAAAAAACACACAAACACAAACACACACACACACACAGTTCGCAATTGCAATGAATAACGACCCCTAAATGCCAGAATCACTGCATGCGAAATACACATAAGACTGCAAGAGTTCGCCATTAAAGTGCCAAGGCTCCTTACGCTGCATCTTAAAAGTCAATATACTCACACGTGTTGCTTGAGGAGAGCAATTTAATTCGCGGAGAAAGTTTGAAGAGCCATCATTTTGAAAACGGAAAGTAGTTATGCTGTAACGAGAGGAATCACTGCCAGATAAACTTCGCTAAACTTCCCTGTTTTGTTTTCTTTCTTTAGTGTTTTTTTTTCTTTTTTTCTTCTTTTTTTTTTAAATCAAAGATATCTGTCTGTTATAGATGCCAAAGCTTGGAAAGGAGATAGGATGTATTGTATGTTTCTTTTTTTTCAATGTCTTGGTGTTGGGATCCATATAATCATGTCTGTTTTGATTATTTAGTTGTTGTTTTTTTCCTCTCTCTCTCTCTCTCTCTCTCTCTCTCTCTCTCTCTCTCTCTCTCTCTCTCTCTCTCTCTCTCTCTCTCTCTCTCTCTCTCTCTCTCTCTCTCCCTCTCCTTCTCTCTCTCTCTCTCTCTCTCTTTCTCTTTCTCTCTCTCTCCCTATCTGTCTCTCTCTCTCTCTCTCTCTCTCTTTCTGTGTCTCTCTCTCTTTCTATCTATATATATATTTACCTATATCCTCACGTACCTGTCTGTCTATCGTTTTATCTATCTCTCTATCTATCTAACTATCTTTCTATCTCTCTCTCTCTATCTATCGATTATCTATCCATCTATATAT
>NW_028234409.1:36616187-36621187 GCF_977035675.1 Penaeus japonicus
AAAACTAGAGGTCCTATCAATTTGTTATATAATCGAACAGAAAACCGAAAAATATTTATGTCGCCGTGATTGTATAGCGAGCGTAGCGGAGCGGCCCCCTACGAATATTTACAATCAAAGACATATAAAAAACTAAAGTAACGACGTTGAGGTTTCTTATCTTGCGACATCACCAATTTTTATTTGTGAACGAGGGCCAAGAGATATATCAAAAGATGAATCCCATTCTGCCACCAGTATATGTGATGAAGCAGAATGAATCTCACCCGCTGGACACCAGTTTATGTGATGGTATTAAGGATGTGTCCCTACTACGACCAGTCCCATTTGTGTAAATTGTTATATATCCTAAATACTAACACTATTTGTTGTAATTGGCAAAAAACGGGTCCAGTCGCTGGCACCCCGACTAATGTGGGCAGAGCAAGAGAAGTGATCTTAATTCCCACACATAATATATAAAAGGGGATTTATCCGTTGAAAACACGGATAGCGAAAAACATTAACAATATATTATAAAATCAAGATATATATATAACATTATTTACAAGGGAGGCACGATATATATATTGCAAGGGTGGAAGCTAAAAGCCTATCGCAAAGCTAACGAGATCTAAGCTATAAGTATTATCAATAAACACATATAAAGACAACACTAAGGAAAATACAGGACAATGCACCCCCAAAGGCATATGAAATGAGCTAAACTAAGTCACTAAGGCACTAAAACACTGTCTACCCTGGAATCCTTGAGGAGGTGAAGAAGGAGAAGGAGGTCCTCCTCGACTTGAAGGTCAAAACTAATTCTGTCTAAATCTATCAATGGAACCTATTTTTGAGGGAGATACCGGGTCACTACGAGGCCGGGCAACGACAATTCTTCTAATTGGTCAGGGAGCCTGCCCGATCCGGCGGTGATTGGTCCACGCGGTAATGATGAGAGGACTTTGGCCACGTCCTCCGAAACGTGGGCATTCAGGACTGACCTGGAACTGGGAGGACATTGTGTTTAAGTAACTAGAAATATTTAATTAATTGCTTCGATATGAATTTTGAATTTTTTTTTTTTTCTTTATCCTATACCAATAAGACCTTCATGATAATATTGACCTGGAGGTCGTTCCGTTTGAGAAAAGGTGGATTTACAGTGGTTTGGACCATTGCTAGGGTCTGATTGGTTGGGGTGGCTGTGTGAGGGTTGGGAGGGGGTTGTTGGTCGTTGAGTTTTTTGTTGGTGAGGTGGTTGGTGAGTTCGTGGAGGTGGTTGGTGTGATGGTATGGTGAGCTGGGGTGGGAGTGGGCAGTGCTGGTTGCTTTTAAGGTGTGCGTGCACGGGTGGCTGGGTGGTTGAGGTGCGTGTGTTGGGGTGGTCAGTGGTGAGTCTTCTGGGCGTGGAGTTGGTGAGGTGCTTGGTTGGTGTGTGTTGGGGGTGTGGTGGTCGGGGTGTGGTGTGGGCCTGTGTTGTGTTGTGGTGGACGTTGGGGTTTTGGGCGTGGGTGGTGCTGTGGTGGTGGTAGGGTGTTGTGGATAGTGTGGGGGTGGTGGTGGGTTGGGTGTGGTGATTGGGTTGGTTGTGTTGCAGTTGGGGGGGCAGGGGTGGGGGTGGTGCGTGGGCCTTGTGTTTAGTTAGTTGGTGCTGTTTGGGTGTGGCGTTGTCTGGCGTGTGTTGTTTTTGGGTTTTGGTTGCGTTGGCGGCGTTGGTGTGTTGGGTGGGTGTCGTGGGGTGGTCGTGGTGTTGTGGTGAGCGTCGGGGGGTGAATTTTCTGGGACTAATGGTGTGGTGGCTGGGGTGCGAAGCTGAGTGTGGGGGCTGGGTCGGGTGGTGCAGGGTGTGGTGGTGTAGTGGGGTGTAGTGTGGTTGAGTGGCGAGCTTGTCTGGGGGAGGAGGGGTGCGTTTGGATAAGAGTGTTGGTGGCCCGTGCTGGGGGGTGTGTTGTGTGTTGCGATGGTTATGGTGCTGGGGGGCGAGTGGCTGGTTGTGTGGTGTTTGGGGGTGGTCTGATTTTGTGGCGTTGTGGGGTGTAGGTGTGTGGTATGGTGTTGCGATTAGGTGGTAGTTGGCTGGTCCGCTCTGCACCCCCCTAATGGGGTGTGGGTTGTGTGGAGGGTGTGGGTGGGTGGTGGGGGAGTAGTGGTGGTTTGGTGGATGGTCGGTAAGATCATGCGCCAAAGTGAACTCGTCCCGTGGGGGAATAACGCTGTCTTAGCTCGAGAACAAAGATACAATATGATGAATTATTAGACTATGCTAGGATATTTCAATTGCGTGGCCGAAAAATAAATCACTCGTCTCCTTCTGAAATAAGGTGCGGCGTATACTAGCCAACGATCGGGGCAAACTGGAAAGAAAATACCATTAATATGTGCATAGCTAATAAAAATGTGGAGGTAGCAAGCCTGGAACGTCGGATAAGTGATATAAGCGCGCTGTCTCGTTTGAGAGAATTAATTGGTGGACGGTCAGGTCTCGTCAAAGAATCTCCGAAGGCGCGATGCACCGGAGTGCGAAAAATAACCCGTAATTCGCGGTTTATTCAATTGTGGTACCATAGATACGCGAACTTAGGGTGTGAGATGCATAAAAAATGCAATGGGCGTCATGCAATGAAGGCCCTGGATAAGTGAGGTACAGTTAGCTAGATAAAGGGCAAGTTAAGCTGAAAAGCTAATAAAAATATGAAATGATAAATAACCCTTTTCCTGACTGTCCTAGTGAAACGTCTCGTTCAGTAATATCACGATAAGATATTTGGGCGTTCCGATTGACCATGAAATGTATCGAAAGGTCGGAAACTCGGAGAGGCCTATGATGATAACAAATTGCCGTAATGTTGTCGAAAGTCGACAATTGCTTAAAAATAAAAATAATGAAAAAAAAACAATCATATCATAAGATGATTAAAGTTACTTGCAATTAAACAATGAGATATAGAAGTAACAATAATCAATAATGCAATGAAAAAATGCCAAAAGATAGTCGAATGATGACTATACAAATGAGATTGTAAATAGGAAATAAAGCTAAGAAACGAACATGCATCTGTCAACATTTCTAGCTAAATGTGATGATAAATCATAATATGGAAGTGATGGAAACATGTTGAGATATGAAACCAATTGTCACCACTATGAGATTGAAATGAAGTAAATTAACAATCATAAGTCCACAAAGTTCATAAAAGTGAACAAAATTATAAAAAACATGAGACTGTCGAATGTTGAGGGAAATATAGAAATTCACAAAGACAGTTTAAAATTGTTAATCCAATTATCGAATTACAACGTGACCGAGTGAGGTCAGTAGTGTAGTGTTGACCATTAATCGAATTCACAAATGACAAAGTATGTCATGTTACTGGAGATGCAGATATATAAGTCATGCATTTCAGAAATATACAAACGTATATGCAGGGAACAATAAAAAAAAATGAAAATGTAGAGAAAAACCTCAATAGTAAGACACATATATAATTTTAATTGTCTGCAAACGAACGATTTTTCTTTCGAATTCACGCGTGCAAGAATGACATAGGATAAGGTCACCTACAGAACGCGGTCCATGAAGTGACCGAGGGTCCACATGTGATGCTATTCCCAATATCACACGCGTCATGAATTTGACCACAAGGGAACAGAATGAGTCGCGGAGAAAATATAACACATTGTCAAAGTTTGTCTGTCCAGATTGACCATACGAACGGGATCACGGGTCAAGTGAGGTTCAGATGCAAAATACATTTAATTTAATGTATATTAAAGCAAAAAGAAAAGAAATCATATTAAATTCCCATAATAAAGGAACAAATGTTAACGCAAAGTGAATTACATTTCCACGAATACATAGTATAAACCATATTCAAGAAAGGAAAGTATATAAATTCACAAGAAAAATAATCACACGAGATCAAATGACGAATCTGAATCATGTAATTTGATAATATATTTTTGTTCGAAGAAATACGTCATGTTAGATTTCGCATAGGAACGAAAACTTAAGAAAATCACAGATATTAGAAATTCTATATAAGAAATTTCGAAGTTATTGCCATAAGAATATGATGTGAATTACAGTTATTTACTTAACTAACGCACATAAAAACAAATCATGCATTATACGTAGTAAAATGTAATCGTAAATTCACACAAGATAACGTAGAGAAATCAAAGCGTAGAATGATAGAATAAGTAAACGAAACAGTTACTTTATCGGTTTCGTATGAAAGACTAACGTCACACCTTTATGTGAATTTCTACAAGAATACGAATAACGTTGAGATGTTAATAATAACAAACGTAAAATAACATAGGATAATTGTTAAACATTCGTAGCATAGTAAAACATACCCATAATTCTGTTGCATATACCAGTTACCCTCATGCTATATAATATTATAAGAAAAAAAAAATCAAATCCCAAAAAAAATATAAATAATAATAATAATAATACAAAAAAAAAATAACATAAAAAAAAAAAAAACATTTTGATACAATATTCGATATATTACTAACTCACATTTTTTTCTTGTTGCACGAATTATTTTCCTTCTCATATATCGAACTATGCCTTCTACCCTACGTCCCCACTTACCTCTCTAAAGCCATGTAAGGCGCCAGGTAATGTACTTTTTTTCAAGTTATGTTATTGACGGATGCAGAAAAGTACACCTCCCATGTGTGTTAAACCTGTAATTCCGGAGCTGATCTCGAGACCTGTCATGCTGCAATTCCGTGTAGTATTGTGCATTAATCAAGAATCTGCCGGATGTTGCTGTCTCTTCGTATACTACTCTTATAGAGTTCCCCTGATCAAGGAATTCTTATCCTCAGTTAAGTATAAAGCTTCCTACTTTATTTCTTACCAAATCGGGACGATTTGGGGTAGCATGGTAGAGCGATATGAAAGTATTTATGTTTAACGGTTAACAGAGCATATGTCTGACCCATGGAGAATACATGATCAAATTACAATACACAGATGTAGACCTTCACCAATTATCGGA
>NW_028234409.1:36660664-36665664 GCF_977035675.1 Penaeus japonicus
GAAAGGGTTGAAATATTACCCGAAATGAGTTCCAAAGAGTTAACAGTTCGGGGGACGACCTCAGCGCCGTCTTTCATATATATATATATATATATATATATATATATATATATATATAATAATATATATATCTAAATAAATCTATATAAATATATATATATATATATATATATCATCTCATCATCATCGGTCATTCGGGCAGACGGAGCTGGAGGCCGTTTGACGAGGCGGCAAGGCGGAGGCGGAGGCGGTGACGCCAAACCCCCTCGGTGACATGAACGCGCGACTTCGAAGGGCGTCTCCGCATACCTCCCCTGGACCCTGATGCTTCGGAGGTAGAAGAAGGATTTCGGGGGATGGAGAAATAAATGCGAAAGAATAAGTTGTCGCAAGAGAGTATATATATATATATCTATATATATATATCTATATATATATATATATATATATTATATGTATGTAAATTAAATAGATATATGTATATATATACATATCTATATATATATATAACATATTATATAAAATATAAAACGATATCATATATATAAGATATTCAATATCTATATCCTCTATATATATATATAAATTATATAATATATGTATTTAAATATTTATGTATATATATAGATATATATTACATAATATATATACATATACATATATATATACATAAACATATATATGTATATTATATATAATATATATATATATATAAAATATATATATATATATAATATATATATAATTATAAATATAATTAGTAGGAATACGACTGTGCTACCTTTTCAAGACTGTCTTTCTTCTTGTTTAGAAATTGTGGTGTGTATATATACGTGTATATATATACAGATACGAGAAAGGCTATTGATAGAAATGAAAATAAGTATAGAAACGAATGTTTACGGTTCGCCTCTGATTATAAAACTACTTTTTCTTTAAAGACTTATTAATCTCAAAGACACAGCCATACACGCCCGAGAAGTCTCTCAAGTAGTCGGGATACTTAATGGCAAAATTACATTAACATTTTTTCAGTCGCATTCATCACATGATTAAGAACAAACAAATTTATAACATGCATTATCACCAGCATCTTAATCTTGAATGTTTTTTTTTTTTTTTTTTTTTTTTTTTCCAATATTCACATTATATTTGAATGAATAAATGGATCACTACGGTAAGCTCCTTACTATAATAATGTTCATCATATTGAAAAAAAGAAGTTCATTGTGAGTGCAATCTACCAGAAATTAATTAAACAAGATGGCTCTAAGATAAGTCAGTACTAGATATGTATATACTGCATATATATATATAATATATATATATATAATATATATATATATATATATATGTATATAATATATAAAGATGTAAGATATATATATATATACAATAGTAAATGAAATATATATATATATATAATAAATATAAAGACTATTATATATATAATATATATATTGTACAATATATATATATATAAAATTATAGTACAAAATAAATATATATATATGTATAGTCAATCCATAACTATATAATATATAAATAGAATCGTAACATATATATATATATATAAATGAGAAAAAATATATATATATAATCTATATATATATAAATCTATATCTCTAACCAAAATCTTAGACATATATATATATATATATATCACTATACAAATCTATAAAATATATATATATAGATGTATATATCTAAAAATTATATATAGGTATCACTATATAAAAATATCAATAATATGTAACACTCACTAAATCAAACTATATCTCAACAATCTCTCTAACTGCTAATCTATATAAACCTATATACTATTACATAAACATATAAATACAAAACCATACACTCAAAAATATATAAAACACTCCTCTCACACATCAATATCACATCACCAAACAACTCAAAACTCTCATCCAACACAAAACTTATATTATTTATATATTCCTATAAATTATCAAACTCATTCTAAAACCAACACAGTCAAAACCAGCTCACTAAACACTCTCTAAATCTACAAAAACCACACTCTCAAACTACACACACACACACACACACAATCTCCACTCATAAATCGTATTATCAATAACCTATCCAAAACTAAAGCCAATCTATAACTAACTACATATCTAAATATACTATAAAAAAAAAAAAACTAATATATATATACTAATATATATCCCTCTAATACACAATCACACAAACTACATAATTGACATATAATACAATCTCAAATAACCTATCTAAACACATAAATACTTAAATTATTAATTCACATAACAAATAATAACTATATCAATGTCTCATAACAAACAGACTCAAACAACAAAATAAACCACTAAGGTAACTCACTACTAAACTATAATTAACAACCTATATATATATATATCTAGATAAATCCACAACCACACTCAGACACTCAGCAGCATCACAACTATATCATAACTAAATATATATATCTCTCTCACAATATATATACTCTTCAACAAACTCAAAAACCAAAACCAGCACATTTCCACACAAACTCAATCTCACTCACAAACACCACAAAAACACACTCACTCATATCTATCAGACCTATCTCACTAACATAACTATCAATAACTCTATCACTCTAACATATATCATACAATATATAACAACATCGAACAAACTCACTAACACACAACTCTAATATAACAATAAACTCCCACAATCACCCATCACTCCCACACACACCCCCCCCACCCTAACCCACCCCCCCACCCAACCCACCCCCCCCCCATCAATATATATCCAACTCTATAAAACCACTATATAAAAATAATATCCAAACAAGTCACTAAGCCAAATACTTAACGACACACACACACACTACACACAATCACACACAAATCGCACAAACACTAGTAACACACATCACACTAAACTAAACTATCTCTCAAACACACACAATCACAAACACTCACACCACCACCCTCATCAACGACCTCCCAACCACTCCCTCACTCTCAAACACTCACAATTACTCCTCACACACACTCTCTCACCTACACACACACACTAACACATCACCCACCCACCCACACACACAATAACACACACACACACAAAAACTCTCTCCCACTCACTTACACTCACTCACACACACACACTATCATCACTCTATCTCAACAACCCTCAACACAATACAAAACCACACAAATAATCCCGAACATAAATGTAACTTTAATCCCGCCAAACCACATCTCAATATATCTTTATATAAATACTATTATATAATAACAATATATATCTAAAAATAACTAATATGTATATATATCCTACATAAGCACTGTCACAATATAAATAACAAACACTCTCTCACACACAATCAAAAAAATTATATAAATTCACAAACAATGACAATATCGACATCATTATATAACTTATAAATATCATATATATATAATAATATATATCCCTATAAAAATATATAAACACACCCCCACACACACACACACACACACACCCACACACACACACACACACACAACAAACCGCACACACACCCACCTCACCCACCCACACCCATAAAAAATATATATATATATAAGCTATAAATAACATCAAACTCTAATAATATAAATATCTAGTATATATCTATATAAAATCTATATAAATCTATTAATATAAACAGAACAAAAATATAAATATATATATATAGGGATACATTACTATATATAATATATATAGATATATATCTATATATGTATTAAATATATGTACAAATATATCTTTTATCAAAAATTATCTCTTAACAATCATATATATATATATATATATATCACACACCATAGATTTCTATATCTATCTATATATCTGTATATGAATATCTATATATATATATTATACAAAATATAATATATATATAATAAAATCATATATAAAACCTAAATATGTATTTATATATCTAAATATCCATATCTAACTAATATCAATATATCTAAATAAATATATATATATATATATGTATATACTTAAATCTATATAAATATATCAAATAAATATCCTCAAAACTCACTCACAAACACACCACCATAATTCCACACACCATTGCCCACACAACATCTCACAAATCACACATCAATACACTAACAATCACCAAATGATAACATATACAAACACACACAACACTCCCACTCACTCAGACTCACACTCATAACTATCTAACTCACACTAAAACACCAAACACACACACTCACACTCACACCCAACACACACACTCAGACACACCCAAACACTCACACTACGAACACACACACACACCACATCACAAACTCATTATCTACCCACACAATTGTCAAAACTCTCAAACCACACACTCAATCTCTAAGACTACCCACACAAACTCACACACACACCAGCACACACACACACTCACACACAAACTCTCACACACACACACACCCACACACCCTCACTCACAAACACACACTTACTCAGACTCACACTCACAAACACTCACAATCACTCAAACTACAAACACACAGTATCCCATTCACACACACTAACACACACACACACACTCTCACTCACACATCACACTCACACCACTCACACAACAAAGACACACACACACACACACCCATACACACACACACAAACAAACACTACACACCCACACAACACACACCCACACCAACACCCACTCAACTACACACACCATAGACACACACTCACACACACACACTCACACCTCACCACACACACACACAATCACTCAATGACAACATCACAAAACCTCCCTCTACCTACCCAAACGACCCACACCACACACATCACTCACACCACACTCATAACACTCACACCTACACAACTCACACACACTCACACAAACACAAACCCACACACAAACCACCAACACAAACCACACTCTCACACACTCTCACACACACACACACCCAAACACCAACACACACACACTCGAACACAACCCACACTCTTCAATACACACACACACACAACTCTACAGA
>NW_028234409.1:36675664-36678164 GCF_977035675.1 Penaeus japonicus
ATATATATATATATATATATATATATATATATATATATATATATATATATATATACAATTTTTATATGTATATAAGTATGTATGTACATACATGTATTCGGTATTTTCAATTTTATCTTTAATCAATAGCCATATTCATGCTCCTTCGACTGAAGGAGCATGACCTGTTTTCAACTCACGCGTCGGCCGACCGGTTAGGTCAGTGCTGCATTGCGGGTTCCACGAGTCTCATGATCAGTCGTTGCAAATGTCTGATTGTGTTTTCAGAGACAGGTTTCCCTTGCAACAAGTCTGTCTGTGCCTGTTCCAGGAGACCTGTCGTTTTCTTCAGGAAAACGCCGCCTTCTGTTTCGGTCAGTGTGATTCCAACTCGCATCTTTAAGACTATATCGAGAGTCGTTTTCTTCTTGACACCGTCGACTGCTGTTTCGGTCTATTCGACTTCTGTTTCGGTCACTTCGACTGCTGTTTCGGTCTATTCGACTTCTGTTTCGGTCACTTCGACTTCTGTTTCGGTCACTTCGACTTCTGTTTCGGTCACTTCGACTTCTGTTTCGGTCACTTCGACTTCTGTTTCGGTCTATTCGACTTCTGTTTCGGTCACTTCGACTGCTGTTTCGGTCTATTCGACTTCTGTTTCGGTCACTTCGACTGCTGTTTCGGTCTATTCGACTTCTGTTTCGGTCACTTCGACTTCTGTTTCGGTCACTTCGACTTCTGTTTCGGTCACTTCGACTTCTGTTTCGGTCACTTCGACTTCTGTTTCGGTCTATTCGACTTCTGTTTCGGTCACTTCGACTTCTGTTTCGGTCACTTCGTCTTCTGTTTCGGTCACTTCGACTTCTGTTTCGGTCACTTCGTCTTCTGTTTCGGTCACTTCGTCTTCTGTTTCGGTCACTTCGTCTTCTGTTTCGGTCACTTCGACTTCTGTTTCGGTCACTTCGTCTTCTGTTTCGGTCACTTCGACTTCTGTTTCGGTCACTTCGACTTCTGTTTCGGTCACTTCGACTTCTGTTTCGGTCTATTCGACTTCTGTTTCGGTGTATTCGACTTCTGTTTTGGTCACTTCGACTTCGAATGTTGCGGTTACTTCGACTTCGACTGTTTCGGTCACTTCGACTTCTGTTTCGGTCTATTCGACTTCTGTTTCGGTCACTTCGACTTCTGTTTCGGTCTATTCGACTTCTGTTTCGGTCACTTCGACTTCTGTTTCGGTCTATTCGACTTCTGTTTCGGTCTATTCGACTTCACTTTCGGTCACTTCGACTTCTGTTTCGGTCTATTCGACTTCTGTTTCGGTCACTTCGACTTCTGTTTCAATCTATTCGACTTCTGTTTCGGTCACTTCGACTTCTGTTTCGGTCACTTCGACTTCTGTTTCGGTCACTTCGACTTCTGTTTCGGTCACTTCGACTTCTGTTTCGGTCTATTCGACTTCTGTTTCGGTCACTTCGACTTCACTTTCGGTCACTTCGACTTCACTTTCGGTCACTTCGACTTCTGTTTCGGTCACTTCGACTTCTGTTTCGGTCACTTCGACTTCTGTTTCGGTCTATTCGACTTCTGTTTCGGTCACTTCGACTTCACTTTCGGTCACTTCGACTTCTGTTTCGGTCACTTCGACTTCTGTTTCGGTCTATTCGACTTCTGTTTCGGTCTATTCGACTTCTGTTTCGGTCACTTCGACTTCTGTTTCGGTCACTTCGACTTCTGTTTCGGTCTATTCGACTTCTGTTTCGGTCTATTCGACTTCACTTTCGACTTCTGTTTCGGTCACTTCGACTTCTGTTTCGGTCACTTCGACTTCTGTTTCGGTCACTTCGACTTCTGTTTCGGTCTATTCGACTTCTGTTTCGGTCACTTCGACTTCTGTTTCGGTCTATTCGACTTCTGTTTCGGTCTATTCGACTTCTGTTTCGGTCACTTCGACTTCTGTTTCGGTCACTTCGACTTCTGTTTCGGTCTATTCGACTTCTGTTTCGGTCTATTCGACTTCTGTTTCGGTCACTTCGACTTCTGTTTCGGTCACTTCGACTTCTGTTTCGGTCACTTCGACTTCTGTTTCGGTCTATTCGACTTCTGTTTCGGTCACTTCGACTTCTGTTTCGGTCACTTCGACTTCTGTTTCGGTCTATTCGACTTCTGTTTCAGTCACTTCGACTTCTGTTTCGGTCTATTCGACTTCTGTTTCGGTCTATTCGACTTCTGTTTCGGTCACTTCGACTTCTGTTTCGGTCTATTCGACTTCTGTTTCGGTCTATTCGACTTATGTTTCGGTCTATTCGACTTATGTTTCGGTCTCTTCGACATCTACTTCGGTCTTTTCGAATTCTATTACCTCGATCAGTCGTTGTAACTGTCTGATTGTGTTTTCAGAGATAGTAGGTTTCCCTTGCAGCAAATCTGTCAGTGCCTGTTCCAGGAGACCTATCGTTTTCTTCAGGAAATCGCCGACTTCACTTTCGGTCTATTCGACTTCACTTTCGGTCACTTCGACTTC
>NW_028234409.1:36700664-36703164 GCF_977035675.1 Penaeus japonicus
CATCTAAACTTGAACATGAAACAAACGGTTCCCTCTCCTATGAAACAAGCAAATAACCAAAAAAAAAGAAAAAAAGAAAAAAAGTCGACCTGATCAAACTGCAATAGGAGAGGAGGCTTGAGTGACTTACATAGAGTGCGACGAGTATTACACTAAAGGGGAACTTCGAAGAAGATTTACTCAGTAACTACATGACCGGAAACAAAGATATGAGGGAAAAGAGAACATCGCATAAGGGGAGTTTTCCAGGAAGGAGGAGATTGAGAGGTTGATGATAATGGGGATGTTAGGTGATAAGGGGCAGTATTAATGGTAATATTGATTGATATATCTGTGCCGATGCTTATGATTATGGACCTGGCTATAAGGGAAATAGTTATAAGCATAAATGAATTCTTACTAACTCTGATCATCATAATGATAGTATAACTAATGGTCAGAGTAAAAGACAGTTGTGATTAAATATTATGATGATTCTTATGATAAAGACATTGATTCAATATTTAAATGTTTTTGATGACAATAATGATAAAGTACATGATAATAATAATGATAAAGATGTTAACGAAAGTGGAAAGAAATTATCTATTTTTTTCTGCTTCATCACGCATTCTAAACTCTACGGGACTGTACCCACATTTCACGTTCTCCCCGTTTAACTACTTCTCACGGGATCTCATTACCAAGACCCGATTACTAAAGCCCGTTTTTAAGCGATTCCCTTTGGAATTAAAGAAAAAAAATGGAAAGGAGGAAGTCGACAGAATGTTAAGAGGAGGAAAGAAATAGAGAAAAAGATAAAGGGCGAGAAGTCGAGTGACACCTGGAGGACGAGGGAGAGAACAAGAAATGAACCTTACCCTTGATGAAAAAAGGTGTTGATAAGAAATAGGATATAAAGTACTCCAACATATATACTGCATACTTTTAGACATACATATGTATATATATATGTATATATATATATATATATATATATATATATATATATATATATATATATATATATGTGTATGTGTGTGTGTGTGTGTGTGTGTGTGTGTCTGTGTGTGTTGTGTGTGTGTGTGCGTTTATGTATTCGTGTGTGTTTGTGTTGTGTTTGTGTTTATGTGGGTATATGTGCGTGTTTTTTTTAGTATTTACTCTACAGAATGCAGAGACACATATAACACACGAACCATCAAATATGGGCAAATCCCCCCCCCCCCCACCTCCGGCCATCGCACAGAAGCAGACAAGACAAAAATTTCTCTCCTTCACATGCCTATTTTGAGAACGGCCAGAGCAACAATTTAATCATAAAATTTTCGATGCAAAGCAGTGTTGTGTAAATGTACCCTCAGGACGAATAAGTTTTTTTCGCACTGGTAGGTAATCTAAGTGTACCGCTGCCGAGCCAATCAAAGGAGGTACTCTGACAGGTGCGATCTCAGGATAGTCGCTGTAGGGATGTCAGTAGTGGGGGAGGGGGGGGTGGCATGGTGCGGCTGATAATGCTGTGGGGATTTAAAAAAAAATAGCTTTTACAAGTTGATATGTAATTTATATGCACAAAATAATATATAAGTAAAAAAGCACAAATGCACACAACGCCCCTTAAAGAGATGCACAGTTTTTTTCATATTAATGTAATTTAAATTGTTTTCCTTATATATTACCTTTTTTTCATAATGAAAAGCTTAGTAAGTGTTGTTGCTATATTGCAAAAATGTAAATTAATACTCCCTTCAGTTATCACAAAATTATTTATTTCCATTTTCTGTTTCATTGTAAGTTTGAGACTACTTTTTACGACCTTCATTGGGTGCGATTGTCATGATGTAAATAGAAGAAACCCTCACAATATATACATATATAAAAAAATATATACACCTGTATATACAAAGAAAAATATTGCCACTAATAGTGTTTCATACTGATTCTGAAAAAAAAAAAAGGATTTTTCATAAGCCAAACACCATGCAACGATGGGTGCTTCATAAGAGCATTTGCAAAGTGCAACACCACACACTCAAACCACCCTCCTCCCCAAGTTGTGGCCCGGTTGGTTTTACTACAAAGCTGAGCCTGGTTTATAGTTCCCAGCTTTTTTAGGATGCAGAACACTGATAACCAAATATCTGCGTGTCCGTGTGTGTGTGTGTGTGTGTGTGTGTGTGTGTGTGTGTGTGTGTGTGTGTGTGTGTGTGTGTGTGTGTGTGTGAGTGAGAGAGAGAGGGGGGAGAGAGAGAGGAGAGAGAGAGAGAGAGAAAGAGAGAGAGAGAGAGAGAGAGAGAGAGAGAGAGAGAGAGAGAGAGAGAGAGAGAGAGAGAGAGAGAGAGAGAGAGAGAGAGAGAGAGAGAGAGAGAAGAGAGAGAGAGAGAGAGAGAGAGAGAGAGAGAGAGAGAGAGAGAGAGAGAGAGAGAGAGAGAGAGAGAGAGAGGGAGAGGTAGAGAGAGAGAGAGAGAGAGAGAGAGAGAGAGAGAAAGAGAGAGAGAGAGAGACAGGAAGAGAGAGAGAG
>NW_028234409.1:36720664-36723164 GCF_977035675.1 Penaeus japonicus
TGTTCTTTATATTCTTTTTTGCTTTAGTTTTCGCCTGTTGGCCCAAAAAGGGACATGTTTTTCTTTCGTTTTAAGGTTTGCAAGCCTTGGATAAACACACTATGCATTTTTGAAACCCGGTAACGAAATGTGGAGATGAAACGAATGAATGAAGTATAATGGGACCGCGGGGGGGTGGGGGGTGATGGGGGAGGAGGAAAGGGGGAAGGGTAGTGGGGGGGTGATGTGGGGGGGTGATGGGGGAAGAGGAAAGGGGAAAGGGTGGTGGTGGGGGGGGGGGGTGATGGGAGAAGAGGAAAGGGGAAAGGGTGGTGGGGGGTTTGAGATGTGAAGCGAATAAGCTGAAAAGAAGAAGAAGAAAAAAAAAACATGAATGGTCTAAAAGGAGTCTTGGTCTATTTCTCTTAAAGTTAAGAGAGAGATAGAGAGAGAGAGAGAGAGAGAGAGAGAGAGAGAGAGAGAGAGAGAGAGAGAGAGAGAGAGAGAGAGAGAGAGAGAGAAGGAAAAGAGAGAGAGAGAGAGAGAGAGAGAGAGAGAGAGAGAGAGAGAGAGAGAGAGAGAGAGAGAGAGAGAGAGAGAGAGAGAGAGAGAGAGAGAGAGAGAGAGAGAGAGAGAGAGAGAGAGGCAGAAACAGAAAGAGAGATTGAGCCTTTGAGTACATATTTGAATGAAATAATATATTAGTATGAAAACGCACCATTCAACAGCAAGGTTAATCGAATGCTCAGTATGAGCGATACTTATCACATAACACATTATTTGTTGACAGCAATTAATACCTGTTACTGAATTCATTATTTATCTGTCTTATCTATAAACTGTTCCTGTTTGTTCCTTTCCCTCATTTTTTCCCCCGGTGCCACTTAAGAAAGTCTTAATACTTTTACTTTTTTTTTTTTTTTTCGTTTTCATTGGTAGCTTATGTAACAGCAGCAACATCCACTACAAAGATAATATTAATGATAGAGATAATAGTAATGATAAAAATGAAAATAATAATAATGAGGATAATCATAATGCTGACAACACTAGTACTAATGATAATAAAGATAATAATAATGATGATGAGAAATACATTGATTCACATTAATGGGATAAAAACCATTTTGAAAATCCAATATCTAAAATGATATATGATAATAATGAAAATTTGATTGCGGTTATAAAACTAATGCTAACTTGATTTCGAAACCGCAATCCCATCTTTTAATAAATATGTTTTATTTATAGTGTTTTTTTCTAATATCGAAACTTTTCGCAATATTGAAATAATGATGATAGGATTGACGGTTGTAATAACCAGAAAGATAATGATAACAATGATAATGCTACAAATTTAAATGTCCGTGATAGCAGCAACGAAATTAATAGGGATCGGCCTTAATACTACATGCTTTAGCTTCACAGTTGCAATAACCAGAATGATAATGATAACAATGATAATGGTACAGATTTAAATGTGCGTGATAGCAGCAACGAAATTAATAGGGATTGGCCTTAATTAATACTATATGCTTTAGCTTCACACAGTCACGGGTCTACGGTGACGACCAATAGGCCACTGTTTGCCAATTTCTGATGGATGGTATATCACAAGATTCAGAAGTCAATGCCATGTAAAAGTGGCCTTATGGATAGGCACGATCATAACCACAACTGAACGCATGTACACTCCGAAAGAAAGACACTTGAACACGCACACATGCTGCAGTAAACTCTCTCTCTCTCTCTCTCTCTGTCTGTGTCTGTGTCTGTCTATGTCTCTCTCTCTCTATTTTATTTCTTTCTTTTTCTGTCTGTCTGTCTGTCTCTCTAAATATATATATATATATATATATATATATATATATATATATATATATATATATACATACACACACATATCAATTTCTTTCTCTCCCTCTCTCTCTGTCAATCAAACGCACACCCCCACAGACCCGAAAATTCCATCTTAGATATTATACCATAGTGATATATTCACAAAAAAGCATACAATGATACTAGTACTGCTGTAGAGGGTCAACCAAGTCTTTAGTGGGTCGTACAGATAAAATCTTGGGAAGTTTGTGGGTTTTATTGATTCTTCAATACAACTTGAATCCTCATTTCCCTTCATTCCCATCCAATAGCGTTTATTCCCGTAAAACTGAATATCTAATGCATCCCTGATCTTTTATCATATAACATAAGCAATCTTAACACCATCATATATTAAATTTCCTTTCTAGTATGTAAGATTGCATAGATAATTCAAGATGAAATACCTGAGACATCTCACTTGGCTTCTCTGAGTTACAAAATGGCTTCCAATTGGTTACATGTGGTTAGTTATGTAGATTGCCTATAGAGGGCGTACATCAGAAAACGATATAAGGGGACACTAACCTATTTGATACATATCCGTATTATTAGTGCTTATCCCAATTATTAGGAACTTATAGTATCACATTTGAGTATAAATGTAGCCAAATTAACAGTTGCTTTCATTATTAACTATAAT
>NW_028234409.1:36798164-36800664 GCF_977035675.1 Penaeus japonicus
ATAAATATTTTATTATTATACATACATATATATGTAAATATATACATAAATGTATACATACATACATATACATACATACATAATTCCATACCTACATACGTAAATATACATAAGAAAATATATATATATATCTATATATATATAATATATATATATATATAATATATATATATAAATATATATAAATATATATATACATATATATATATATATATATATATATATATATGTATATATATATATATATATATATATATATATATATATATATATATATATATATATATATATATATATATATATGTGTGTGTGTGTGTGTGTATACTTGTATATATAATATTAATATATATATATATATAATATATATATATATATATATATATAATGTATGTATGTATATACATATATGCATATACATATACAAAAATAAATATTCATACACACACACACACACACACACACACACACACACTCACACATACATATATATTAATATATATATATATATATATATATATATAATATATATATATATATATATATATATATATATATATATATATATATATATATATATATATATATATATATATATATAATAATATATATATATTTATATATATTATATATATATATATATATATAATATATATATATATATATATATACCCTGGTCTTTGCTTGTCCTGACTGTTTGATTCTATGCCCTTGAAATAACCTGTGGCATTGGCGTCCTTGCCAAGATCAAACAGTCAATCGTCGGTAATAGCCAATCATGCAGGATTACCTTCAAGAAGCCAAGGAGATCTGCTGCCAAGGAATTGAAGTCCTAAGATACATTGAGCAACAGGAAAAAAATCAGGTTGGAGGAAAAGGAACGTGCTTGTCAGCGGTAGGAGAAGGATAGAAAGTATCAGATACGGCAGCGGGAATCTTAGGAACGCCAGCTGGAGCAGCAGAGGAAACTTCGGGAATCCCAGCTGGAAGAACAGCGGCAGCAACGGGAGCATGAGGAATGGATGATAGCGAAGCAAGGGAACCGGGAACGCGATGTCAGGAGCAGCACTGGAAGCGTACCTGTTGCAGCCAACTTAACCATGAGCTACTCAAGGGAACACTATTTGCTCGAAGTAACTTCACGGAGGATGGCAATCAGAAGAAATTCCGCGAGAGTGACCAGATATCTGGGAAGCAAATGCCTGGGCAATTTGTTTGCCAACTGAACAACTATTTTAATAGATGGATTGTACAGGCACGGGTGAGCCGAGGAAGAGTGATGGTTGAAGGTTAAAGAGCAGTACTTAATTAAGTAAGAGTAGCAAGGACGACGTTCGAGTTGGCGACAGTGACTAATTAGTTGCATATGATAGCCTTTTCCTGGAGGTGCAGGGCCTACTGACAATCGGTAGCCTTATCAAGCCTGCTCAGAGGCCACCCATCAATCACTTGGCACCCGTATTCACAGCTGTAAATACGGAATGGAGTACTCGTCCTATTACAAAAACTAACAGCAAGAGGATCACCTTGTTGAAATTTGCTGGCCAGGCAATCCAACAGTGTAACCCCTTCAGTCAGCTGTTTGCTTCGAACGAGAGCAACTGTTTCCACCTGGAACACTTCATAGGGTGGTGCAAGAGAAACCCAGATAATAGCAGTATCATTGAGGGGTATGTTCTCTTCTGCATCCACATGTGACGTCATGTCTAGACGTTGTTTTCTTCTGTCAATATTTTTTTCCCACCTGCTCGTGGTTGTCGTGCTCCTCTGTCCACATGTTTAGTAAATGATCTTCTAAAATAGGTGGGGCATTACTCTCAGTCCTACCTTCTGATTTATTTTGCAGAGAGGCAATGTGGTTTGGTTTCCTTCTCGAAACAGCCTTGTGATTGCTTTGTGGGAAAGCAGTGTTGTCTGGTTTATTTCTTGAAATAGAATGATGACCACTTTGCGGGGAAATCAATGTTGTTTGGTTTCCTTCTTGAAACAGAATTGTCATAAGTGTATTAAGGGTTGTGCCACTTTCTACTCTACCTCAGTGCCATTAAAGCTCGGCTGGTGATTCCCTTTATAGTCCATCTGGATTTTTTTGCCGATCCAGGTCGACTATTAAGAACTACATGTTGAATGTTCGATCTTCCAGTTCACAGGGTAATTCGGCGGTCCGCCAGTAACACCGCAAAGCTTAACGGATGTCGGTATGAGAAATTTGTATTTCTATATTAACGCGTTACTCATTCTACCATCTTTCACACATAGATATAACCTCGGTAACCTGATTTGTGAGTTGAATTCCTAATTCATTCCCGCCGAGCGGCCACGGGGATTGTCTGTAAGCCTCATTATCACTGCTCTGCTAAGAGTATATAGGTCACTTCCATGATGGATGTAAGGCATCTGGTTGACAATTCTTTTAGTGGCTCGTTGTGGTAATATGGTTAGGAGCCGGGACTCTCATTCAGAGGACCCGAGTTTAATTCCCTGTCAGGGAGGTAAAATTCGT
>NW_028234409.1:36885664-36888164 GCF_977035675.1 Penaeus japonicus
TTAGCCGGCCGGTGTGTTTGTGTGTGTTTGGGAGAGAGAGGGAGGGTCTGTGTGTGTGTGTGTGTTTGTGTTTGTGTGTTTGGGAGAGAGAGGAAGTGTGTGTGTGTGCGTGTGTGTATGTTTGTGTGTTTGTGTGTGTTTGGGAGAGAGAGGAAGTGTGTGTGTGTGTGTGTGTGTGTGTGTGTGTGTGTTTATGTGTTTGGGAGAGAAAGCAAGGGTCTGTATGTGTGTGTGTGTGTTTATGTTTTTGGGAGAGAGAGCAAGGGTCTGTATGTGTGTGTGTGTGTGTGTGTTTGTGTGTTTGGGAGAAAGAGGAAGGGTCTATGTGTCTGTGTGTGTTTGTGTGTTTGTGTCTGTATGTTTGGGAGAGAGAGGAAGGGTCTGTGTGTGTGTGTGTGTGTTTGGGAGAGAGAGGAAGGGTCTGTGTGTGTGTGTGTGTGTGTGTTTGGGATAGAGAAGAAGTGTGTGTGTGTGTGTTTGTTTGTGTGTTTGGGAGAGAGAGGAAGGGTCTGTGTGTATGTGTGTGTGTGTTTGGGAGAGAAATGAAGTGTGTGTGTATGTGGTGTGTGTGTGTGTGTGTGTGTGTGTTGTGTGTGTGTGTTACTATGCATAGCTTGACCATCCCTTAGTCATGTCTTTTTCTGTTCCTAAGAACTATCATCGGGCCAGAAACTATATAAATGTCTTCCTATGGAAATCTTTCATACTATCATCACCTCGATAATTCACTGATCATCAATAATTCAACTTATAGATTGATTTGATATATTTTACATTCATTTTCGAGAGAATGTTCAGGAATGACTCCAAAAATACAACACTTTTTGCCGTAAATGTGTTGGGTTTTTGGGATTCATCCGCCTTAATGGGGAAGGTTAGGGACTGGAATGGGAGTTCTCAATCGGTCTTTAAGGAAATAGGGAGAAAAAAGGGAAGGGTTGGGAGGGGGAGGGGTGTCGAGAGGGGGGAGGGAGGGGGAAAAGGAGGGGGGTAGAGGGGGGGGGGAGGAGAAGAAGGGAAGCGGTCGAAGATGGTTAGGCTGGATACACGCACATGCACACACACACACACACACACACACACACACACAATTTGGTACACACATGTAGATACATACATGTGCAGATATTCCTTCACATAAACATGTTCACACTTATATGCACACACACTGGATAGGAGAGAGAAAAAGGGAGGGAGGGAGGGTGAAAGGGAGAGAGGTAGGGAGGGAGGAAGAGAGGGAAAGAGAGAGAGAAAGAAAGAGACTAAGAGACTGAGACAGAAAGAGACCGTTGAAAAAAGGATGAGAGACAATAAGAGAAAGAAAAAATGAGAGAGAGAGAGAGAGAGGTTTTACGGGGAGAGAAACAGGTGAATAGACAGGTACATTGAAAGATAGATAGATAAACAAACAAATTGATAGACTGAAAAATAGGTGAGATTTCAGACAAAACGAGAGAGTTAAAGTTAGAAAAAAAATTAACATTCAAAGCAAAAAGCCTGAATGGGTAAAAAAAAAAAAAAAAAAAAAAAAATCCATTACCCTTGACGTGACTAACATGACCACTAACATGACCAATACAACCCCAACCCTAAAATCCATCTAAACCACGCAAGAACCCCGTATCTAACCCCACCTCTCACCCTCTAAAACCCATCACCAACCCCTTGACCACTCCCTCACCCCCTCCTACCCCTCCCACCCAAAAACAACTCACAGAACCCCTTCCCCCTACCCCTACCCCCTACCCCAATCCCCCGCATCCCTACTCCAACAACCCCAACAACCCCAAACCTCAAAACTCACCCACAACCGCGAGTCTGATAAGATAAGCTCTCACGGGCTTGGTGGACACCTGGCACTCGTAGAGCCCCGAGTCCCGGATGGTCGGGTGCCGAATCTGGAGCGTCCACTCGTTCGTGCCTTCGCGGTGCAGGGCGGAGAAGCGCTGGTCGCTCGTGTACGTGAAGGAACCCACCGTCAGGATGTGGGTGTCACGGTGTCGGATCCACGAGACCTGGGGGAAGGAGGTGGGCGGAGTTAGGGGCGGTTAGGGGTTGGCGACGATTGAGGGGGCTTGTTTGGGAAAGGGTGGGGTATGGGGGGGGGGAGATGTGGAGGCGTGGGGTGGGGGTGGAGGGTGGGGTCGTAGGGATTAAGGGAGGGGTTGGAGATAGGGGAGGGGGCAGGGGGTAGGGGGAGAGGGGTGGAGAATGTCTCTAGACTGAGAGTGATTAGGGAGGAGAGTGTCTAGACCGGGAGTGATTAGGAGTGGAATATCTTGATTGGGAGTGATTGGGAGAGGAATGTTTTGGCTTGGAGTGTTTGGGAATTAGGGAGAAGAATACCTCCGTTATGAATGATTAGGGATTGAATGTGATCCATGAAACCTATGGGAGAAAATGACTATGTGTATCAGAACCAATCACGAATAGAATTTAGAATATTCACGAAAAAATGATAAATGATCAAATAAAACTAATTACGAGAGATCATAAATGC
>NW_028234409.1:36908164-36910664 GCF_977035675.1 Penaeus japonicus
GAGCTTCTTCCCTCCATCTCCCTTCGTCCTGCTATTTGGCTGAGATACGTCGACGACGTCTTTGCCCTCTGGCCCCATGATCCTGCTCTCTTCCCGGACTTCCTGGATAAGCTGAATTCTCTCTCTCCGTCCATTCGTTTCAAGGTCGAATGGGAGGTAGACGATCAGCTCCCCTTCTTGGACACCTTAGTCCACCGCTCAGGTAAATCCCTCTCTTTTTCAGTGTATAGAAAACCCATGCACAGCGGGATGTATATACACTTCTTCTCCTACCACCCTCTCCATGTAAAGAGAGGTGTCGCCACCTCTCTCTTTCTCCGTGCTCTCCGCATTTGTGACCCACAGCACCTGGATGCAGAGATCGACTTTCTTCGTCGATCCTTCGGCAAGCTGGGGTACCCTCGCTTCGTCCTTGACGCCGCGCTCTCCAACGCCCGACGTACCTTCTACCAGGATCCTCCCCCCAGAGAGACTTCTCACCTGCCTGCCCTCAGCCTTCCTTATACCGAGGAAATCCACTCTCTTCGTCGCTCGCTGCACCCTCTCAACTGCAGGCTTACCTTTCGCCAGGTTAACACTCTCCGCCGCAACCTGGTCCACACCCGTCCTCCTTCGTCTGCCAAGATAGGCACCTATGCCATCCCCTGCTCCTCCTGTGAGAAGCAATACTTCGGGGAGACTGGCGCCTGTCTCAACAAACGTGTGTCCCAACACAAGTACGCCGTTTCTAGGGGACACACCAACAACGCTCTCTTCTGCCACCAATGGGACACAGGACATCGCATAGATTGGTCAGCTGCTCGCATTCTGTTCCTTCCGCTTATGTCCATGCCTGTAGATTGGTGTAATCTTCTTCATCAACAGGCTGCCAAATTTCAACCTTAACAGTGGTTTTTTCTCTTCCTCCTGCTGATGGTCTTCTATCCTCCCACATTCTCCTCTTGTTACCTTACCCGGACAAAAAACCCATCACACAGACCGCCGGACCCTATGACCTGACATGACCTGCCCCTGTTCCGTTCCCTGTTCCGCCGCCGCCGCCTCCGTTTCCGTTCTCCTGTCCTCGCTTGACCTTCTTGCACCGTGTTTCTCCCCCCTTTAGCCTTTTATATACCCTCTTGTTCTCTTCCTCCTCAGACCTGAAGATGGGATCCAGATGGATCCTGAAACTGTTGTCTCAATTTCAATAAATCTGTTTTGTGTATAGTGGGTTTATCTGCCATTTACCAACACGGAAGAGTGTTTTGCAAGTCATATATATATATATATATATATATATATATATATATATATATATATATATATATATATTCATATATGTACACACACACACACACACACACACACACACACGCACGCACACATACACACACACGCGCACACACACATACACACACATATATACATATATGTATGTATGTATTTATGTATAAAAAGAAACTGACCAATCAAACGATAAACCTCTCAGTCTAACCCTCACGTACTTAGAAGCATCAGTGCGAAATTGCTGCAGCAATAAATCCAAGGAACATAAGGTGTTTTACTGCTGACACACACACATACACACACCAACACTGACACAAACACATACACACACAAACACTGACACACACACATACACACACAAACACACACACACATACACACACCGACACACACACATACAGACCAACACAAACACACCAACACACAAACACACACCAACCCACACACACACACACAGATACCCACACACACACCCACACACAAACACACACACACCCAAACACACACACCAACCCACCAACCTACACACACCGACAAACACACACAAGCACACCCACCCACACACACACAAACAAACACACACAATCACCCACGTACATTGATAATGAATATCATTTAAACTGCGCTGTTCTGCATTATTCAAGGTTGGGTTTTGGGAGTTTAAGCATTAGGCTAATACCGACTCAGGGAAAGAGGCTGGAATGTGGAGAAATTTTCAGTCCTTCGGTATTGCAGTTTAATGTTATGGCAGGATAGACTCGGCTCGCTTGCTTGCGTATTCATATTTAGTGCGGGTCGAACTTCTGACACGGGAAAAGCTCGGTCGGGTTTCTTTTCTCTTGTGCGTGGTTGTGGGTGTGTGTGTGGGTGTGTTTTAGAGGGAGGGAGGTTTTTATATGATTAATTGTGGTACTTTCTCTCTTTGTCTTTGTTTCTCTCTCTCTCTCTTTCTCTCTCTCTCTCTCTCTCTCTCTCTCTCTCTCTCTCTCTCTCTCTCTCTCTCTCTCTCTCTCTCTCTCTCTCTCTCTCTCTCTCTCTCTCTCTCTCTCCCCGCCCTCCTCTCTCTTTCTGAATCTCCCCCCCCCCCTCTCTCTCTCTCTTTCTATCCCCCCTTCCCTCTCTCTCTCTCTCTCTCTCTCTCTCTCTCTCTCTCTCTCTCCCCGCCCTCCTCTCTCTTTCTGAATCTCCCCCCCAGCTCTCTCTCTCTCTCTATCCCCCCCTCCCCCCTCTCTCT
>NW_028234409.1:36915664-36918164 GCF_977035675.1 Penaeus japonicus
AACAGGGTACACAGTTGTACCGGACTATATAGTTTTACATACCGGAATTACCACACTGTTGAGGTATAACGAGTTTGAATAGTTCTGGCCTATTAGAATTGTCGTCAGTTTAAATATCCGTGTCATTTAGCTACCCCGTGCGAATAACGCAGAGGATTTTTTTTTTTTTTTTCAGTTTCGTCCCCAGCAAACCCTCCACGTTTCTATCATTGTTGAGATTAGTGTCACTTTCGCAGACATCTGGTGACATCCCCCTCCCCCCCCCTCCCCCTCTTATTCTCCTTCTCTCTTATACCTTCTGAGAGGGGCGGGGGTGGGGGGAGGAGAGGTGATAGGGGAAGGGTGAATCCAAATGATATCGAATTGGATTTAGGAAAACGATAATCGCCTCAAGCTCTACTGGTACCCTCAATGACGTCTTTATTACTGCAATTCGTGTTAGTCGCCGCCATTTCTCTCCTGCGCAGGGCGCCATATTGCCTTCAAGATGATGGCGTTTCTTGTTTCTCCTCCTTCTCTATTGTACCCACGACGTCTCCTTAAGTTATCTTTTCTGTTATCGTTCGTGTCCCTTTTTATTTTGTTATCCGTTTTCTTTCCTTTTTTTCTGTTTTATTATGGTGTTTTTTTTTTTTTTTTTTTTTTTTTGGAGCGCGAGATCTAGAAAGATAAGGGAGACGAGAAAGAGAAAAGGACCGACAGAAAAGGAAGACGAGAAAGAGAATATGACCGATAGATAAAGAAAAACAGAAAGATAGTCAGACACGTAGGCAGGCATGAAAATATACAGATAGAGAAGGTGAGTGTGTTTTGTTTGTGATTGAGATCGAATGACTGTGCGTCGATTAGATAGAAGGCAGATAGATAAATAGATAGATAGATAGATAGATAGATAGATAGAGAGAGAGAGAGAGAGAGAGAGAGAGAGAGAGAGAGAGAGAGAGAGAAGAGAGAAGGAGAGAGAGAGAGAGAGAAGAAAAGAGAGAGAAGGAGAGAGAGTGAGAGAGAAGAAAATAGAGAGAAGAAAGAAGAGAGAGAGAGAGAGAAGAAAGAAAGATAGATAAAGAAAGAAGAAAGAAGAGAGAAAAGAAAGAAGAGAAAGACAGACACAGAGAGAAGAAGGAGAGAAAGATCTACATTAAAAGAAAGACATAAAATATATAAAAAAGGAAACCTGACAACCATTGGTTCATAGAATACCATGCCTGTAATACCTGTCTTTTAATACAAGTATTTCCACGAAGTACCACTCCAATCAAGCTGATCTTCCCATTACCTTACACTAGGCTATCAAATACCACTTTTTACCTGGTATCAATCTTCATAGCAGCATTTCTGAGTATTAGCAGTATAGATGTTTGAGTAACCTTATATGTTCGTTGCAGCTATAATGTTGGTAGTATCTTAATATCTTCAGAATACTACCCTTCGTAAGTATGATGTTTTTTGTTCTAATAATTCTGTTTTATTCTTTTCCTTGTAAATATAACTGCTTCTAGTACTACTAGTACTGCCGCTGCTACTGTTACTGTTACTACTACTACTACTACTACTTCTACAACTACCACTTCTACTGCTACTAATACTATTACTACTGCTACTGTTACTACCATTTTTACTACTGCTGATAATGATTGTAGTAAAGATACTAATAACAATGATCATCGTTATTGTTATTATCATTGCAACCATTGTTATCACTACTGTTGTTATTATTCTTATCATTATCATCATTATTACCATTATCATGATATTATCATATTGATAGGAAGGAAAATTGTCATTTCGATCATTAAAGTAATTTCATCAGTAAGATGAAACTAATAGAATAAATAAGCAGAAGAAGAATAGGAAGAAGGAGAACAAGAAGAAGAAAAGGAAAGGGAAGAACGAGATGAAGGGGGAGTAGTGTGGATGAAAGAAGAAGAGGAGGAGGAGACAAAGAGCAAGAAAGATAATGTAGCAGAAGACAAAACAGGAAGAACAAAGGAGGGAAGAGGATGAAGCAACGAAGCAGAAAGAGAAGAAGACAAAGAAAGAAAGAGAGAGAATAGTGCTTTATTCTTCTTCCCTTTTATACAAACCCCTTCATCTGCATATTTAATTTACATGCAAAAGCATACAGACGACACTATGAACCATATCTGAGAGTGCATTTACCACGGTATGTATTAGTAAGAGCTGCTTTCACGCCTCGTAAGTACATCTATCGTAGTTGCACACGTTGCACGCAAGGTCGGAAAGAGACAAGGGTAATTGGAAAATGGGCCAAGAAAGAGAATTTGCAAGAGAGAGCTCCTAGAGTCGCGTGCATGGCTAAAATCTAGGCATTTTGATGGCGTCTTTTCCTCGGACACGCAAATCGTTTCGTCTCTGTTTTTTCTCGTTTTGTTCTATTCTTTATTGTGATAACCACTTTGGGGCCGAGACTCGACTTTCGTTTGTGTGAATGTGATCCTATGTTTAGCGAAGGTGTGAATGAGGATAAAGGAAATTCACT
>NW_028234409.1:36999498-37001998 GCF_977035675.1 Penaeus japonicus
TGTGTGTGTGTGTGTGTGTTTATCTGTAAGTGTGTGTTTGTGTGTAAGTGTGTGTGTGTGTGTTTGTGTGTGTGTGTGTGTGTGTGTGTGTTTATCTGTAAGTGTGTGTTTGTGTGTGTGTGTGTGTACGTGTGTGTGTTTTTTTTATGTGTGTATGTTCGTGTGTATGTGTGCATCTATTCATTATCATCCTGACAAGGTTATTCTTTCCATGACCATTACCATTCTTCTCTTGTCTCCCTTTCTGCTAATACCTTTAATACTATTTTTTTCTGAAATCACCACAATCATCATCTATAACCACCATCATCACAATTCCTCTTTCAGCAATTTGCTCTTTTTCCTTCCCCTTCCTGGATTATCTAAACACATCTTGTCCGTTCTCACTTACATCCCTCCCTCCCTCCCACCCTCCCTTCCTCCCTCCCTCTCTCCCTCCCTCCCTCCCTCTCACCCTCCCACCCTCCCTCCCTCCCACCCTCCCTCCCTCCCACCCTCCCTCCCACCCTCCCTCCCTCCCTCCCACCCACCCCCTCCTCCCAATTCCTTTTCAAACATTTTCTCCGCCATCTGCACCGGCTTTCATTATCTCAATACACTAATTCTCCTGGTCTTTAATTATATCCTATGTATAACCTTCGGGGAATCTTACCTTCCGCTTAAGTACCTCTGTGGATTTCAGTTATTGCTTCATTTAAATGTTCGTAATTTCATAGCCCATCAAATCAGCTGCAATTGCGCTTTAACCAACGGAAGGGGAACTCGATACCGCTCGTTGAATAGACTCGAAATTATTGAAAACCGCAATTGCAAGTAACTCCCCTGGAATACATGATGGGACTAATCGTGCCTAGGATATAATTTTTTTTTTTTTTTTAATGTTGTTCGGGATTATTTTGTGAAGATTTTGAGTCTTTCTTTTAGATTTTTTTCGTTTCTTTTTTTTATTGTTCATTAGTTTAGGAGGTGTTTTTTGGATTTCATTTCAGCTTTTATCTCTTTTCTTTTCTTTATCGTTCATGTTTTATTATTCATTTCATTATTCTATTGTTTATTTTGCTATCATAATTTGTCATATTTTTTGCTCATTATTTCATTTCTTTATTTCACAATTTGTTTATTTGTTTATTATTACAATTTTATATCTGTTTTCTTACCTGATTCCATACACCACCGACATACCTCTTTCGTCGTATGGTCTCTCTCTCTCTCTCTCTCGGTCTCTCTCTCTCTCTCTCTCTCTCTCTCTCTCTCTCTCTCTCTCTCTCTCTCTCTCTCTCTCTCTCTCTCTCTCTCTCTCTCTCTCTCTCTCTCTCTCTCTCTCTCTCTCTCCTCCTGTCTCTCTCCATCTCTCAATGTCATATACTTGCATATATCAAGAAAAAAGGATAAAAAGAAAAAGAAAAAGAAAAAAAAAACACTGCAAGGACAAAGGCTACAACAATATCCAAGCAAATTTGGGTGTCCACCTGCCGTGAAACACATCGAAGGATTTACTCAGAGGAAATATTGACACAGAACATCCATGTGCCTCAGGAGTTAATATAGAAATGGAGGCAGACACGCGTGTATTTGTGTTCGCTGCACCGTTCGTAATCGGCGCTTCGTCTGGCCGGAATAATGCAGAGGTGGTGTGCTTATGCTCGACCTCCTCCTCCTTCTTCCCCCTCCCCCCTCCTCCTCCCCTCTCTATCTTTCGTCCTTCCGACTTCCGATCTCCCATCCTCTGCTCCGATTCTTCTTCATCATCATCTTCCTATTCCTCAGGCACCGATTCTTCCGTTTCGTATTCCTATTCTTTCCCATCCTACTCTTATTCTGTCATCTCAGACTTCTCCTCCTATTCCTCAGCTTCCTTCTCCTTTTCCTCCTCCTCATCTTATTCCTCAGCCTCCTATTCCTACTCCTTCTCCTCCTCATCATCATCAGTTTCCTCCTCCTACTCCTTCTCAGCCTCCTTATCCTCCTCCTCCTCCTCTTCTTCTTCCTCCTCCTCATCATCACCAGCTTCCTCCTCTTACTCCTCCTCCTCCTCCTCCTCCTCCTGCTCCTCCCCCTCCTCTTCCTCCTCCTACTTCTCTTTCTCCAACTCCACACAACTTCTTATATTTCCTCCATTAGCATTATTGTTGATTTCTCTTCATCTTTATTGTTATGGTTGTCATTATTCTTTTTGTTTTATCATTTGTGTTATTAACATTATCATAAACTGTATATGTAGTATTCAGAATATTAATAGGAGTAGTAAGATAGGTAGCAGAAGCAGTAGCAGTAAAAATGATAAAAGTGACATCAAAATGTAACTGTTATCATTTTTATTTGTATTATCATCATCATCATGAACATCTGTGTTGTTACTAATACTTGCATAACTTGTATCATATCATACTGATTTAGTTAATTACAATGATTCATAATCTCCCCTTTCCTCCTCTGCTTAGAAAGAGGCACACATCTTCAAGAAATGTTGAAATATCACCCCCCCCTTCCCCCCCCCCCC
>NW_028234409.1:37096998-37099498 GCF_977035675.1 Penaeus japonicus
CTGTCTGTGTGTCTTTCTGTCTGTCTGTCTGCCTGCCTGCCTGTCTGCCTGTCTGTCTGTCTGCCTGCCTGTCTGTCTGTCTGTTTTTCTGTCTGTCTGTCTGTTTTTTTTCTGTCTCTCTCTTGTTCTGTCTGTCTGTTTTCTGCTTGTCTGTTTTTCTGTCTGTCTGTCTGTTTTTCTGTCTGTCTGTCTGTTTGTGTGCCTGTCCGTCTGTCTGCCTGTCTGTCTGTTTGTCTGCCTGTCCGTCTATCTGCCTGTCTGTCTGTTTGTCTGCCTGTCCGTCTATCTGCCTGTCTGTCTATCTGCCTGTCTGTCTGTTTGTCTGCCTGTCCGTCTGTCTGTCTATCTGCCTGTCCGTCTATCTGCCTGTTTTTCGTTGTCTGTTGCCGTCTTCTGCCTGCCCGTTTTTCCCTTTGGGGGTTGCTTCTGCCTGTCTGTCTGTTTTTTGTGCCTGTCGTCTGTTGCCTGCCTGTCTGTCTTTGCCTGTCCCGTCTTTCTGCCTGTCTGCCCTTTTTGGGTCTGCCTTTCCGTCTTCTGGCCTGGTTCCCGTCTTCTTTGCCTGTCCCGTCTGCCTGTCTTTTCCCCTGTCTGTCTTTGCCTGTCGTCTTCTGTTGTCGGGTCTGTTTTTTCCCCCGCCCTTTTTTCTGTCTGCCTGTCTTTTTTCTGTTTTCTGCCTGCCCGTCTTCCCTGCCTGTCTGTCTTTTTTTTGTCTGTTTTCCCGTCTTTCCTGCCTGCCCGTCTTTCTGCCTTTTGCCCGTCTGTGTGTTTTTTTCTGCCTGCTTTTCTTTGCCCTGTCTGTCTTCTGTTGTTTTCTGTCTTTTTGTCTGCTGTCGTTTTTCTGTCTGCCCGTCTTTTTTCCTGCCCGCCCGTCTGTTGTCTGTCTTCTGTTGTCTGTCTGTTGTTTTCGTCTGTCTGCCTGTTTTCTGTCTGCTGTCTGTCTTTTTTTGGTCTGTCTGTTTTTCTGCCTGTCTGTCTTTGTCTGCCGTCTTTTTCTGCCTGTCTGTTTTCCCTGTCTGCCTGCCCGTCTGTCTGTTGTCTGCCCTTTTTTCTGTCGGCTTTTTCTGTCTTCTGTTTTTCTGTCTTCTGTCTGCCTGCCCGTCGTCTTTGCCGGTCGTTTTTTTCTGCCTGTCTGTTTTTCGCCTGCCTGTTGTTTTTCTGCCTGTCTGTCCCGTCTGTTTTTGTCTTTTGTCTGTCTGCCTTTTTTCTGTCGTCTGTCTGCCTGTCTTTTCTTCTTTTGTTTTTCTGCCTGTCTGCCCGTTTTTCTGTCTTCTGTCTTTTTCCGCTTTTTTTCTGCTGTCTTCGCTGTTGTCTTCTGTCTGTCTGTTTTTCTGCCTGTCTGCCTTCTTGCCTGTCTGTTCTGTCTGTCTGACTGCCTGTTCTGTCTGGCTGTCTGTCTGTCCTATCTGTCTGTCCCCTGTCTGCCTGGCTGCCTGTCTGTCTGTCTGTCTGTCTGCCTGCCTTCTGGTCTGTCTCCGGCTGCCTGACCTGTCTGTCTGCCTGTCTGTCGGCCTGTCTGTCTGTCGCTGTCTGTCTTCGTTTGTCTGTTTCCTGCCTGCCTGACTGTCTGCCTGTCTGTCTGCCTGTTCAGTCTGTCTGTCTCTGTCTTTTCTGTCTGCTTCTGCCTGTCTGTAGTCTGACTGTCAGCCTGTCTGTCTGGATAAATAGGTCCTGTCTTCTATCTGTATATAGTCTGTCTGTCTTTCCTCTCTCTTGTCTTGGTTGTGTGTGTATCTGTTGCTTCATCAGGGTATTTCTCTCTTTCTCTCTTTCAGTTATTTTCTCTTTCTCACTCTCTCTCTCTCTCTCTCTCTCTCTCTCTCTCTCTCTCTCTCTCTCTCTCTCTCTCTCTCTCTCTCTCTCTCTCTCTCTCTCTCTCTCTCTTTCTCTCTCTCTCTCTCTCTCACACACACATACTATTATATCGATGCTACACTTAACAAAACAAATTATGACACCGTATGATTTTTTCATGATAATGGTAATGATCATGACAATGATAATAATAATGATAATACTAGAAACACTGATAATATCATTGGAATTGGCATTGGTAATGAATTTTATAATGACAGTAATAACAAGAATAAAGATATCATGATATCATTAAACATACTGCTACTAATAGTAGTAAAGATGATGATAATGATAACAATATCAATGGTGATAATGATAATAATATTGATAATGCAAATATCTATGATAATTATAAGGATCATGATATAGATAATGCAAATATCTATGATAATTATAAGGATCATGATATAGATAATGCAAATATCTATGATAATTATAAGGATTATAATATTAATAGTAATGATAATGATAATAATGATAACAATAAAAAAGATAGTAAATAGTAATTTTTTCCTTACATCATCCACAAAAATAGATAAAGTAGGCGTGTATGTGCGTATTTCTTTTTTCTTCTTCTTCTTTTTTAGAGAAAGAGAAGGGATAAAATGGGGAGTGTAATAAATTAACAACACAAGTTTTGCTTCTA
>NW_028234409.1:37109498-37121998 GCF_977035675.1 Penaeus japonicus
AAACATATATATATATATGTATACATACATATATATACATATATATATGCATACACATACACACACACACATATATATCTACATATATATATATATATATATATTATATATATGTATATATATATATGCATATATATGTATATATAGATACATGAATATATATATATATATATATAATAATAATATATATATATATATTACATATGTATATATACACATATATATATATATATATATATATATACATATGTATATATACACATATATATGTATAATATATATATATATAATATATATTTATACATATGTTTATATATACATATATATGTATATATATATATATATATATATATTATATATATATATATAATATATATATATATATATATGTTACGGTCAATGTGAATAGTTGCCTAATGTGAAAATTAGGCAACATTTTGCCTATAGTTTATATTGTGCAAAACCTAACCTAATCTAACTTAACTTAACCTAACCTAACCATTTTTCCCAATGCCCACATTAAGGAAATGTTGCCTAATGTACACATTAGGCAACTATTCACATTGAGCGTAACATATATGTATGTATATGTATATATATATATATATATATATATATATATATATATATATATATGTATGTATATATACAGTGTATATATCATATGCGTATCTATGTATGTATATGAAAACTGCTAGGTAGCGCAGTCGTTAGCATGCCGACCTCCCATCCCCGTGGTCGGCAGACCGCCATGCCTGGGTAATACGACGGGTAAGGACCAAGTTCAGGTCGAGTCAACACTCGTTGGCACACTCTTTCACGAGTCAGCACACGCCGACATAGGCAGGCTAGCCTCAGTGCATATAAGCCCGGCAGCGCATCTTCCCCGTAAACCTAGCTTATATGTACAGAGTTTGTGTGTGTGTTTGCGTCCGTGTGTATGCATCTATGTATGTATTTATGCTTATATAATAAGACAATAGATTAAGAGACACATATTCCCCGTTCTCTAAGGTTTGTTGACTTCTCATTTCAGTTTTCAATTTCTCCTTTTTTTGCACAGTCCCATTTTGCACATTCTCTTTATTGCTGTCTTTGTCTGACTGAAAATTGGATTTCTTTCCCCCTTGGCATGTTCTTCTCTTTTGTTCGTTTGTTTGTCCATTTGTACCCCCCCTCTCTCTCTTTCTTTCTCTCTCTCTCTCTCTATCTATCTATCTCTCTCTCTCTCTCTCTCTCTCTCTATCTCTCTCTAATGGTTGTATGTATGTGTGTATATATGTATGTATGCATGTTTGTATATATGTATGTACGTATGCATGTATTAATGAATGTTTGTAAGTATACATGTATCTATGTATGTATAAATGTACGTATGCATTTCTTACTTGAAAGATAAAAACAATAATGAAAAGAAGAAACAGAAGGCGATTAAAAAATGCGAACGAAGACGCAACAAGACTGAGCAAGTCATGGAGTCGCCCCTCCCTCCCGCTCCCGCCCCCGCCCCCCATGAGTCGGCTGAAACGAAAGCCCCGGCGATCGGGTGTCCCGTCCCCTTTTGGTGCACCTCGAGAAGGGGAGGAAAGGAATTCTGGGTGTTGCGAGTGAAATAACTCCATGTGTGTGTGTGTGTTTGTGTGTGTGTGTGTGTTTGTGTGTGTGTGTGTGTGTTTGTGTGTGTGTGTGTGTGTGAATGTATGTCTGTCCTTTGATACTGTCTATATGTAACTTTCACACACATAGATACATGTACGCACACACACTTACTACCCTTTCTCTCGTTTTCTCTCTCCCTCGCCCTCTCTTTCTCTATCTCATTCTCTCTATCTACCCCTCTCCCTCGCTCTCCACTCTCTCTCTCTCTCTCTCTCCTCTCTCTCCCTCGCTCTCCTCTCTCTTTCTCTCTCTCGTTCTCTCTCTCTCTCTCTCTCTCTCTCCCTCTCCTTCGTTCTCTCTCTCTTTCTCTTTCTCCCTCCCTCCCTCCCTCCCTCCTTCCCTCGCTCTCCTCTCTCTCAGGGACTCCTAGAAAATTCAACATCAGCTAAAAATTCCGTAAGAGTGTCTGTCAGTGGCTACGGTTACGGCACTGTAACGTATGTCCGGTAGTCAGAGAGGGACTGTGCATTCGCGTCCGCATAAAATATTTGAACCCTTACGTGGCTTTTGAACCCTGATAAACAACATCAGAGAGTGTGTCGCCATGACAGCTTTGAACATTTTTCATAAAGCCATTGGATATGCAAATTAGCTGTCGTCATTATCGAAACTTCTAACTTTGCTCATAACTCTCTAAGCTTTTATCCTATCTTAGAGAGGAAGAAGATGCTTATACCTATGTTCCCACGGTCAGAGATGAAGAAGAAGAATTCAAAATAGCAGAAATTCATGTGGAAACACAAATAGAAAAAAACAAATGACAAATCCAACATGTCTTCCTATGTAATCACGTAATCACGTTTATATGAATTAATTAACGGCATATCACACGTGGCGAACTTCACGAGGCAATGAATTAACTCTGACCCAATGCTTCACTAAGGGTTCAAATAGCGTAGATTTGCACAGGAGCCACAAAAGTACCACTATAGATCGCACGCACATACATTGAACATGACTCTGTAAGTGAGTGTATCTGTGAGGCATTAATTAGTACGAAAAAAAATTATCGTCATTTTCGCTATTATTCCCTGATGAAGCGATGTTAAGGAAAAGGCCTTTGGTATTTTCGTGCGTTTTTTTCTTTTTCTGCTCTTTCTTTTGTTATTTTCTTTATCACTTTGTAACATACTTCAGAAAACAGAATTTATTCAGATTTACCTGCATTAAGCCGTATTCAACAGTACCCACGTTCACTTGCATTCATCTATATTCATTCTGGTTCATTGGCATCTAAATTCGTCTATATTCACTTGTATTCACCAGCATTCTCTTGAATTCATTTTGTATTCGCCGATATTCACACACATTCATCTGCATTCTTCCACGTTCACTTTCATTCATACACATTCACTTGAATTCAATTGAAGTTACCTGCAATCACTCGCAACCAATTTCAATCACGTTATTCACTCGCATGCTCTTGTATTCACTTGAAATCACATGCATTTTTCCACGTTCACTCACATTTACGCGCATTCACCTGGATTCAACCGAACTCGCCTGCATTCACGCGCATTAATTCACTTGCACTCGCACAAACTCACCTGCATTCACTCGCATTCATTCACCTTCACTCGGTCAAATGCACCTGCATTCACACGCATTCATTCACCTGCACTCACCCGAACTCTCAAGCATTCACTCGCATTCATTCACCTGCACTCACCCGAACTCACCTGCATTCACTCGCATTCATTCACCTGCACTCACCCGAACTCTCAAGCACTCACGCGCATTCATTCACCTTCACTCACCTGAACTCTCCTGCACTCACTCGCATTCATTCACCTTCACTCGCCCAAACTCACCTGCATTCACTCGCATTCATTCACCTGCACTCACCCGAACTCGCATTCATTCACTCGCATTCATTCACCTTCACTCACCCGAACTCTCAAGCACTCACGCGCATTCATTCACCTTCACTCGCCCAAACTCACCTGCATTCACTCGCATTCATTCACCTTCACTCACCCGAACTCTCAAGCACTCACGCGCATTCATTCACCTTCACTCACCCGAACTCTCAAGCACTCACGCGCATTCATTCACCTTCACTCACCCGAACTCTCAAGCACTCACTCGCATTCATTCACCTTCACTCACCCGAACTCTCAAGCACTCACTCGCATTCATTCACCTTCACTCACCCGAACTCTCAAGCACTCACGCGCATTCATTCACCTTCACTCACCCGAACTCTCAAGCACTCACGCGCATTCATTCACCTTCACTCACCCGAACTCTCAAGCACTCACGCGCATTCATTCACCTTCACTCACCCGAACTCTCAAGCACTCACTCGCATTCATTCACCTTCACTCACCTGCATTCACGCGCATTCATTCACCTTCACTCACCTGCATTCACTCGCATTCATTCACCTTCACTCACCTGCATTCACGCGCATTCATTCACCTGCACTCACCCGAAATCTCAAGCACTCACTCGCATTCATTCACGTTCACTCACCCGAACTCTCCAGCACTCACTCGAATTCATTCACGTTCACTCACCTGGATTCACTCGCATTCATTCACCTTCACTCACCTGCATTCACTCGCATTCATTCCCTTGCACTCACCTGCATTCACTCGCATTCATTCACCTTCACTCACCCGAACTCGCATTTATTCACTCACTCACCTGCATTCATCCCTTCACTCACCTTCACTCACGCATCACTCGCATTCATTCACCTTCACTCACCTGCATTCAAGCACTCGCATTCATTCACCTTCACTCACTCACGCTAGCATTCACGTGCATTCATTCACCTTCACTCACCCTCACTGCAGCACTTCACACGCATTCATTCACCTTCACTCACCCGAACTCTCAAGCACTCACTCGCATTCATTCACCTTCACTCACCTGCATTCACTCGCATTCATTCACCTTCACTCACCTGCATTCACGCGCATTCATTCACCTTCACTCACCTGCATTCACTCGCATTCATTCACCTTCACTCACCTGCATTCACTCGCATTCATTCACCTTCACTCACCTGCATTCACTCGCATTCATTCACCTTCACTCACCTGCATTCACGCGCATTCATTCACCTTCACTCACCTGCATTCACTCACATTCATTCACCTTCACTCACCTGCATTCACTCGCATTCATTCACCTTCACTCACCTGCATTCACTCGCATTCATTCACCTTCACTCACCTGCATTCACGTGCATTCATTCACCTTCACTCACCTGCATTCACTCGCATTCATTCACCTTCACTCGCATTCATTCACCTTCACTTACCTGCATTCACTCGCATTCATTCACCTTCACTCACCTGCATTCACTCGCATTCATTTACCTTCACTCACTCGCATTCATTCACCTGCACTCACCTGCATTCACTCGCATTCATTCCCCTGCACTCACCTGCATTCACTCGCATTCATTCCCCTGCACTCACCTGCACTCACTCGCATTCATTCACCTGCACTCACCTGCATTCACTCGCATTCATTCACCTTCACTCACTCGCATTCATTCACCTTCACTCACCTGCATTCACTCGCATTCATTCACCTTCACTCACCTGCATTCACTCGCATTCATTCACCTTCACTCACTCGCATTCATTCACCTTCACTCACCTGCATTCACGCGCATTCATTCACCTTCACTCACTCGCATTCATTCCCCTGCACTCACCTGCATTCACGCGCATTCATTCACCTTCACTCACCTGCATTCACGCGCATTCATTCACCTTCACTCACCTGCATTCACGCGCATTCATTCACCTTCACTCACCTGCATTCACGCGCATTCATTCACCTGCACTCAAACGAACTCTCCAGCACTCACGCACATTCATTCACCTTCACTCACCTGCATTCACTCGCATTCATTCACCTTCACTCACTCGCATTCATTCACCTTCACTCACCTGCATTCACGCGCATTCATTCCCCTGCACTCACCTGCATTCACGCGCATTCATTCACCTTCACTCACCTGCATTCACGCGCATTCATTCACCTTCACTCACCTGCATTCACGCGCATTCATTCACCTTCACTCACCTGCATTCACGCGCATTCATTCACCTTCACTCAAACGAACTCTCCAGCACTCACGCGCATTCCCCAGGGACGCCTGGACTGGCATCAATGCCGCGTGGAAAGGGCCTACTAACGCCCCCTCGTTAGTAAGCCGAGTTATTCATCCCTCACTTTGAGTCGACAAGGAAGAGGCACACTCGGCGCTCGGGGTCAATGGGTTCACTTGGTCTTTGTTTCCTCTTTCCTTGGTCCTGTTCTTCGGGTCTTTGTTTGTGTGTTGGTGTACAGGGACGTTTGTTGGCGTGTGGGTGTTTTTTTTTTTTCGCTTTCTTGGTTTGTCTTGGTGTTTGTTTTTGTATGTGTTTCTTCTTTTTTTTTTCTTTCTCTCTGTCTGTCTCTTTTTCTCTTTCTCTCTCTGTCTGTCTGTCTGTCTCTCTCTTTCTTTCTCTCTCTCTCTCTCTCTCTCTCTCTCTCTCTCTCTCTCTCTCTATCTATCTATCTATCTATCTATCTATCTATCTATCTATCTCTCTTTCTCTCTCTCTCTCTCTCTCTCTCTCTCTCTCTCTCTCTCTCTCTCTCTCTCTCTCTCTCTCTCTCTCTCTCTCTCTCTCTCTCTCTCTCTCTTCCATCTCCTTTTCCCTCTCTTCCTAATCCCTTTCCCCTCCCTCTATCTTAACCTTATCGTACCCTTCCGTCCATCCCTTAATCTTTATTTCATTTTTTTTAACCTCTCCCTCACCCTTGCTGTCCCCCCTTCTTCACCATCTCCCTACCTTTTCACCTTTTCTCTCTCACGCTTTCCTTCTTTTCCCTTCCCTTACCTTTTATTCTCTTTTCACTAACTCCTTCGTCTTGGGTGTTAAGGGACTCGCTTTTTGCTTGATTTTTTAAAGTGATATCTCTCTCTCTTTATCTGTCTATCTCTATCTCTATCTTTCTCCATCTTTCATTATCTCTATGTATCTATTTCCCTCTTTCTCCCCACCCCTTCCTCCGTCTCCCTCTTTTTCCCTACTCCTTCCTCCCCCTCCCTCTTTTTCCCTACTCCTTCCTCCTTCTCCCCGTTCCCCTTCTTCCGTTTCCCTCCCCCTTCCCCTGTACTCTCCCCCCCCCTCTCCCTCTCCCTTCCCCCCTCTCCCTTCCCCCCTCTCCCTATTTCTCCCCTCCCCCTTCCTCCGTCTCACTCTCCCTCCCCTACTCCTTCCGCCCCTTTCCCTCTTTCTCTCCTCCCCTTTCCTCCGTCTCCTTCCCCCTTCCCCTGCTCCCTCCCCCCTCTCCCTCTTTCTCTCCTCCCCTTTCCTCCGTCTCCCTCCCTCCCTCCCGTCCCCTGCCCCCTCCCTCCCCTCTCCCTCTTTCTCTCCTCCCCTTTCCTCCGTCTCCTTCCCCCTTCCCCTGCTCCCTCCCCCCTCTCCCTCTTTCTCTCCTCCCCTTTCCTTCGTCTCCCTCCCTCCCGTCCCCTGCCCCCTCCCCCCTCTCCCTCTTTCTCTCCTCCCCTTTCCTCCGTCTCCCTCCCTCCCTCCCGTCCCCTGCCCCCTCCCTCCCCTCTCCCTCTTTCTCTCCTCCCCTTTCCTCCGTCTCCTTCCCCCTTCCCCTGCTCCCTCCCCCCTCTCCCTCTTTCTCTCCTCCCCTTTCCTCCGTCTCCCTCCCTCCCGTCCCCTGCCCCCTCCCTCCCCCCTCTCCCTCTTTCTCTCCTCCCCTTTCCTCCGTCTCCTTCCCCCTTCCCCTGCTCCCTCCCCCCTCTCCCTCTTTCTCTCCTCCCCTTTCCTCCGTCTCCTTCCCCCTTCCCCTGCTCCCTCCCCCCTCTCCCTCTTTCTCTCCTCCCCTTTCCTCCGTCTCCTTCCCCCTTCCCCTGCTCCCTCCCCCTCTCCCTCTTTCTCTCCTCCCCTTTCCTCCGTCTCCTTCCCCCTTCCCCTGCTCCCTCCCCCCTCTCCCTCTTTCTCTCCTCCCCTTTCCTCCGTCTCCCTCCCTCCCGTCCCCTGCCCCCTCCCTCCCCTCTCCCCTCCCGGCGTGTGCTTCCATTGAAAGCAATTTTCCGCTGCGCTTCCCCTGAGAACCGGCTTTAAGTGTTCGCTTGAGTGTTCTTCAGTGTTCTCCGTGTCGCTGTTTGTCTGTCTGTTTTCTTTGTTATCTTTTGTTTATTGTCCTGTGTGTGTGTGTGTTTTTTTTTTTTTTTTTTTTTTTTTTTTGGGGGGGTGGGGGGTGGGGAGGGGGAGGGAGGGGACGTGGGATGTAATGTCTATGTTTGTGTGTTTTCTTCGTTCTTTGTGAGTCTTGGTTGTACTCGCGTCTTGTTTGCTTTGTTTAAGTGATTTTTTTTCTATCTCTCTTTCTTTCGTTCTCTCTATTTCTTTCGTTCTATCTCTTTCTTTTTCTCTCTCTTTCTTTCGATCTCTCTTTCTTTCGTTCTCTCTCTCTCTTTATCTATCTCTCTCCCTTACTCTCTTTCATCTGCCTTGTTCTGTATTTTTATATAATTTTCCTGCTTTTATTTCCCTTTCATTCTTTTCCTTATCTTATTTTTGTACTCCTAATCAGTCCCCGAACCCCCTTCCACCTCCACCCAACTCACAGCCTTCCCCCCTCCTCCCCTTCCCCTCCCTTCTCTCCTCTCCCTCTCTCTCCTTTCCTTCCTCCCCTCCCCTTCCCTTCCCACCCCCCTTTCTTTTCCCTCTTTCCCCTCGATTCCCCTTCCTTCCCTCCTCTCCCTCCCTTCCTTCCTCCCCTTTCCCCCTTCCCTCCTCCCCCTCCCTTCCCTTCTCTCCTCCCCCTCCCTTCCCTCCCCTTCCCCCTCCCTTCCCTCCCCTTCACCCTCTTTTCCCTCCTCCACCTCCCCCTCCCCCTCCCTCCCCTCCTTGCTTTCCCTCCTCCCCTTCCCCCTCCCTTCCCTCCTTCCCTTCCCCCCTCCCCTTCCCCCTCTCTTCCCTCCTCCCCTTCCCCCTCCCTTCCCTCCTCCCATTCCCCGTCCGTTCCCTTCTCCCCTTCCCCCTCCCTTCCCTCCTTCCCTTCCCCCTCCCTTCCCCTCCCTTCCCTCCTCCTTTCCCTCCGCCCCGTCCCCCTTCCTTCCCTCCTCCTCTTCCACTCCCTTCCCTCCTCCGCTTCCCCCTCCCTTCCCTCTCCTTTCCCTCCTCCCCTTCCCCCTTCCTTCTCTTTTCCTTCCCTCCTCCCATTTCTCCCTCCCTTCCCTCTCCTTCCCCTCCTCCCCTTCCCCCTCCCTTCTCTTTTCCTTCCCTCCTCCCATTTCTCCCTCCCTTCCCTCTCCTTTCCCTCCTCCCCTTCCCCCTCCCTTCTCTTTTCCTTCCTCCCTTACCCTCCCCTCCCTTCCATCTTCCCCTTCCCTCCTCCCGTTTCCCTCCTTCCCTTCCCCCTCCCTTCCCTCCTCCCCTTCCCCTCCCTTCCCTTCTCCCCTTCCCTTTTCCTTCCCTCCTCCCCATCCCCTTCCCTTCCCTCCTCCCTGTCCCCCTTCCTTCCCTCCTCCCCTCCCACACCCTCCCCTCTTCCTTGCCTCCCCTTTCTCCTCCCTTCCCTCTTATGTCTCTCCTCCCCTTCCTCCTCCCATCCCTGTTCCTTCCCTCCTCCCCTTCCCCCTCCCATCTCTGTTCCTTCCCGCCTCCCATTTCCCCCTCCCTTCCCTCTTCCTTCCCCCTCCCTTCTCTCTTCCTTCCCGCCTCCCATTTCCCCCTCCCTTCCCTCCTCCCCATCCCCATTCCTTCCCTCCTCCCCTTCCCCCTCCCTTCCCCTCCCTTCCCTCCTCCCTGTCCCCCTTCCTTCCCTCCTCCCCTCCCACACCCTACCCTCTTCCTTGCCTCCCCTTTCTCCTCCCTTCCCTCTTATGTCTCTCCTCCCCTTCCCCCTCCCATCTCTGTTCCTTCCCTCCTCCCATTTCCCCCTCCCTCCCCTCCTCCCCATCCCCCTTCCTTCCCTCCTCCCCTTCCCGCCTCCCATTTCCCCCTCCCTTCCCTCCTCCCCATCCCCATACCTTCCCTCCTCCCCTTCCCCCTCCCTTCCCCTCCCTTCCCTCCTCCCTCCTCCCAAGCCCACTGGCCTTTTCTTAAGTACGTAGCCTTCAGAGGGTAATGAGACACTCGGTTTCAGCTTCGCTTCCGCATACCTTTTCTGCGTCTCTGTGTGCGATGGGTGGCTGTTATTTCTTTCAGTTATCATTACCATTCTCACTAGTGTCATTATTGTTATTGTTTTTATCATTATTGTTATCATTAGTGTTGTTTTTATTATTATTGTTATCATTGGTATTGTTTTTATCATTATTGATATCACTGGTATTGTTTTTATCATTATTGTTATCATTGGTATTATTTTTATCATAATTGTTATCTTTGGAGTTATTTTTATCATAATTGTTATCATTGGTATTGTTTTTATCATTATTGTTATCATTGGTATTGTTTTTTATCATTATTGTTATCATTGGTATTGTTTTTATCATTATTGTTATCATTGGTATTGTTTTTTATCATTATTGTTATCATTGGTATTGTTTTTTATCATTATTGTTATCATTGGTATTGTTTGTATCATTATTGTTATCATTGTTATTGTTTTTTATCATTATTGTTATCATTGGTATTGTTTGTATCATTATTGTTATCATTGGTATTGTTTTTATCATTATTGTTATCATTGGTATTGTTTTTATCATTATTGTTATCATTGGTATTGTTTTTATCATTATTGTTATCATTGTTATTGTTTTTTATCATTATTGTTATCATTGGTATTGTTTGTATCATTATTGTTATCATTGTTATTGTTTTTTTATCATTATTGTTATCATTGGTATTGTTTTTTATCATTATTGTTATCATTGGTATTGTTTTTATCATTATTGTTATCATTGGTATTGTTTTTATCATTATTGTTATCATTGGTGTTGTTTTTATCATTATTGTTATCATTGGTATTGTTTTTATCATTATTGATATCATTAGTATTGCTTTTATCATTATTGATATCATTGGTATTGCTTTTATCATTATTGTTATCATTGGTGTTGTTTTTATCATTATTGTTATCATTGTTATTGTTTTTATCATTATTGTTATCATTGGTGTTGTTTTTATCATTATTGTTATCATTGGTGTTGTTTTTATCATTATTGTTATCATTGGTATTGTTTTTATCATTATTGATATCATTGGTATTGTTTTTATCATTATTGTTATCATTGTTATTGTTTTTATCATTGTTAAGGCTTCATGCTGAACAAGTTGTACGAATCAGCTTTGTATTGTTTTCATCATTATTGTTGTCATTCGTATTCTTTTTCATTATTATCATCATGACTATTATTGTTGATTTTTAATTACTATTACTTTTTTATTACTATTATCATCATTCTTATCATTACTATAATTATTACTAATTCTAATTATCATTGATATCGTTATTGTCATTTCCATTATTATCATTACTTTTATTACAATCAGTATCTCATTATCATTATTATCATTGTTATTACTATTATTTTCGTCCTTATTTGTAGCCTTATTATTATCATCATAATTATCATCATCATCATTATTACTATATTCACTACTATCGTTATTATTATTATTATCATGATCATTATTATTTTTGTCATTATTACTATCAATACAATTATTATCACCATTACCGTTATTATTATGATGACGATTATCATCATAATTATATGATCGCTTTCATCCTTAAACAAGAGTGAGGGGGGGGAGGGGGGAGGGGGGGTCGCATTTCTTCTCCGCAATAAAGGACCTGTTTTGCATCACGAACGAACAAAGACAGGGCAACTTCTCTCCGACATTTACTTGCAAAAACAGCTACAACTGCGGTCGGGAGCACATGCAAGCTTTCAGAATCGCCACGACCACTGATATTGCTTGCATTGTTACTGTACATAAATGCATATATAAAAACCCACGCATGTGAGCTGTAACTTAAAGGGGAAGTACCATGTATTGCCATGAAAGTTGGTGGTCTTTCGTTATTTCTAAGGTGCTCTTGTATTCCCGTTTCTGTCTCTGCTCTTCCGCCCTTTAGTTTTCACTCGTTTCGGTTTCTTCTTTCTCCTTTTTCTCTTCCTCTTGTCACTTTTTGTTCTACTTCCTATCTCTTCATCTTCTCTCTCTCTCTTTTCTTCTGATTTTTTTTCTCTCTCATTTACTTTTTTCTTTTAGCTTGTTTCATCCCTCCTTTTATTTCTCTTTCGCTTCTTTCTTTCTTTTCTTTTCTTTTTATCACCGTCTCTCTTATTTTCTCGTCTCTTTTTTTCATGGTATTTCTTCTTTTGTTTTTCTTTCTCTCTTTTTTTTTATCTATATCTCCTTTTATTTTTTTCTCTCTCTTAACCCCCTCCCCCTCTCTCTATATGTATCTATATCTATCTATCCTTTCAGTTTCTCTTTCTTTTTCTTTTTTCTTCCTCTTTAATTCTCTCTCTCACTATCTCTCTCCTTCTCTCTTCCTCTTCCTCCTTCTGTCTCTTATTTCTCTCTCTCTCTCTCTCTCTCTCTTTTCTCTCTCTCCCTCTCTCATTTTCTCTCTTTCTCTCTCTCTCTCTCTCTCTCTCTTTCTCTCTCTCTCTCTCTCTCTCTCTCTCTCTCTCTCTCTCTCTCTCTCTCTCTCTCTCTCTCTCTCTCTCTCTCTCTCTCTCTCTCTCTCTCTCTCTCCCTCTCTCCCTCTCTCCCTCTCTCTCCCTCCCTCCCCCCTCTCCCTCTTCCCTCCTATGTCTCCCTCCTCATTCCCTCTCTTTCTACCTAATGCTCAAAATGTCTATTATCAAAAAGACTTTTCTTCAGTTAAACGATTCCTCTTGCTAT
>NW_028234409.1:37174498-37176998 GCF_977035675.1 Penaeus japonicus
ACTCTATTCACCTATTAATCTACCTACTTATCAAATTAATCATTAATCCACTTACTAACTTATCTACTTTGATATTCAATCATTCAGTAACTTCTCCATACAATTATTTGGTGACACATTCACTTCATCTATTTACTTATGTGCTTTCTCTCTCTCCCCCCTCCCCCCTTCCACTCCCCCCTCCCACCCCACCCCACCCTCCACTCCACTCCCCCCTCCACTCCCCCCTCCACACCTCCCCTCCACCCTCCACTCCCCCCCTCCCCCTCCACCCCTCCACTCCCTCCCCCCTCTAGTCCCCTCTCCCCCCTCCGCTCCCCCTTCACTCCCTTCCACCTCCTCCCCCCCCCTCCCCCTCCCCCTTCCCCTCCCCCTCCCCCCTCCATTCCCCCCTCCCCCTCCACTCCCCCCTCCCCCCTCCAATCCCCCCTCCCCTCTCCCTCCCTCCACCCTCTCCCCCCTCCCCCCCACCGCCACATAGGCCATCGGTCAAGCGTGTTATCTCGTGCCACAGGCCGATCTGCGCCGCGGTGTTCGGCCGTAAAGTTATAACACATTAGTTTTTTATCGTCGTTCAATTTACGAGTCCATTGACGGGTGTGATTTTCATATAGCCGGTGTTGTTTTCCACTAGATTTGCTGTCAGTTAGTTGTGTCTGTATATATGAATGTGGAGGTATACAAATTCATTCATTTACATACACACACAAACCAAACAAGTAAACATATATGTATATATATATATATATATATATATATATATATATATATATATATATATATATATATATATATATATATATCTATATATATATATATGTATATATATAAAAAAATATTTATATATATATATATATATTTATATATATTATATATATATATATATATATATCTATATTATACAATGTATATATATATCTATACACAAATATATATATATACATATATATATATATATATATATATATATATATATATATATATTTACATGTATATATGCGACATTACACACATACAACACACACACACACACACACCACACACACCACACACACACACACACACTACACACACACACACACATATATACCACACACCACACCACAAACACACACACACAACAACACAACACATTTGACTATATATATATATATATAATATATATATATGTATATATATATATATATATATATATATATATATATATATATATATATATATATATATATATATATATATGTATGTACATATATATATATATATATATATATATATATATATATATATATATATATATATATATATATATGTATGTATGTATACATATATATTATATTATATATATATATATATATATATATATATATATATATATATATATATATATATATATATATATATATATATATATATATATAGAGAGAGAGAGAGAGAGAGAGAGAGAGAGAGAGAGAGAGAGAGACAGATAGATAGATAGATAGATAGATAGATAGATAGACAGAAAAATAGATACATAAATTGATATAGATACAGGTATAGATATGCATATATATATATATATATATATATATATATATATATATATATATATATATATATATATATATATATATATATACATATAGACAAACAGAAAGACAGACAGACTCTTGCACATCCATATACACCTATAATATTTTTTTGCGGAAGTTTCAGCACAAATATGAAATACGAAGTACGTGACAAAAAGTCTCTGTGTTAAAGGGAAAACACGGCTGTAACTCAGAGAATTTCAACGACCACATCAAAGGGAAACCCGAACATTGACCATCAGGAACACTGAAACAGATTTGTCTATTTCCCACTCTGAAATTGGGCTGTTTCTTGCCGTAGAGTTTCTTACCTTGTTCCTTCGCCATATTTCCCATTCTCTCTCTCTCTCTCTCTCTCTCTCTCTCTCTCTCTCTCTCTCTCTCTCTCTCTCTCTCTCTCTCTCTCTCTCTCTCTCTCTCTCTCTCTCTCTCTCTCTCTGAGATTGCTAGTTTGTTCACGGATATGCATGATTACACACATGCACAGAGACATAGACAAACATGTACATGAGCTTAAAATTAATTTTGCACACACATTATCCACACACACTGCATACAAATATAGCAAGGTATACATCTGTCATGAGGAGCCCGAGATATCGTACCCACAGTTCGTGAGGCGAGTTAGAGCCACCTGTGAGATAGGAAAAGGCTTAGGGACCAGTATTGAAGGGTCCCGTTCACTCCTCTAAGTCCACGAATCTCAGAGAGTCATAAGAAAAAGTGGTAGCGGGCATAACGCAGGCATAACGCGGGCATAACTCCCCGAGATCCCATCAATATCTACTCGTGGGTGTACCATGAGCTGAGTCACTCTTTAATTAAAAGGTCTTTATGGCTCTGTCTAATAATAAAAGCAATAAAACTGAGAAAATGCAAAGAATAAAACGGGAAGTCACTATAATAAACTAAAAGGGGAACGTAAAAGC
>NW_028234409.1:37211998-37214498 GCF_977035675.1 Penaeus japonicus
AATCGTCGTATATTCTCAACGCGTGCGAGTGCCCCTGTGTGACCTTTGACCTTTTGGGGGACACGAGTGGAAAGGTTTCTTGTGTGCAGGAGATAGGTGGACTATTTTATTGTTGTTCTTGTTTTATTGCTTTTTTTTTTGGGGGGGGGGGATTTTTTTCTTGTTTTCCTTTTTTCATTGTTATTTTTGTCGTTGTTGTTATTTTCATCTTTCCGTTTCTCCATCTTTTATTCTTCATCTATATCTTATTCCTATTCTTTTCCGTTTTTTTTTTTTTTTTCCTTTTTGTAATGAAGAAATGGTAGTGAGGATTGTGAGAATGATATAGAATGCTTATATAGAATTATATATTATGCTTATATAAGATATTAATTACAGCAATTATTCCATATACAAATATATTCATTTTCGTACTATTAACTAGTGAGGCAATCGCGAGGTCAGGTCAGGTTAACTTTGAGTGATGGGTGACTTACTCATGGCTGCCTTTCCAAGTACCTTAGACCCTCAGAACGAGCTTAATTCCTCGATAGTCACGCCTCCTACATTCCAGACTACCTGTCCATATTACCACCGTTGGGGACGTCGGATGCGAAGCCTTCCCATATAAGCAGGATGTTTGGAACACACCGACAGACCGGGATCGACTCTGCTCCACTGACGCCTGATTTCTCCGCTTGTTTACACGTGTTGTGATATTGTTTATTGCTGTGACCCTTGTGCTGTAGTGAATATATCTTTCGTGCACCATAACGGCAGTCAATCTGCGTTATGGAATAAACCTGTAATGTTCAAACCCTGTGTCTGACATCACCACCTATCTTGTGCTGGGTTGTCAGTTACGATAGACTAAGACAACCCTCACAACTGGAGGCAGCGGTGGTCCACAACTGATGGCACAACGAGTGCCAGCCGGTGGTGCCACGATTTTGCTCCGAAGAAGAACCCGCTATGCCGAACGTTACCTACCCTCCCGCACACCCTCACAGAAGGATGTCAGCCAGGGTCTTGCTCGCCTCCTATATTCTTAAAACTCGTGGACCGCTCGCCACGTGCTTTCATTTTTTTTCACTCTCACGTGATCACAGCAGTAAATACAACGCGTCAGGCAGGAAAATCCAGGTAAGTCAGTGGAAACGTTGTCCCCGTGTCTCAATTTTCACCCTATTTTCCTCAGACTAATTTTCCACTCTTAATAACGCCTTTTCTCCCTCAGATTTTTTTTTCTCAGTGTGTGTAACGAAGGTATCTTTTTCGCATTATCTGTGTAATATGTGATTTATTACCTTTTGCGAAATGCACACACACATAACTCACTTTAGATACACCATCTACACTTAGCGCTTTTGCATTAACTGTTCTTATCTTTCTGTTCACAAACACACTTTGACACTTCAACTAGGATGTCATGGCATAAAACGAATATTAATAACCCGGTAGGACGACGTGTGCCACCCATAATAATTCCTTTATCGCCCTTGTTTTGTTGAACATTAAGTGGATAGTTATTTGCACAGTATTTCTCGCCTAATTCATCTTTCTACTAATCCTTCCTCTCCCAATCCCCTATCTGATTAATTTATGTTGACAACTATTGGAAACTATTGAATGATAATGCTGTTGAATATCCTTTAAATCGTAACCACATCACATTCATCCATTATTTTTACCTATCTTGGCTTATCAGCATCTCCTCTGTTAAGAAAATTAACCACATTGAGAACAAGATTCGGTTTTCATCCCATTTACCTAGTCTCGGCCTACCACAGCCCTCCTCCACGAGGATGAGACCCGGGTGCTTCCTTCTTTTTTCAATCATCACAACGACCGCCAAACCGGTCATTTAGCTTATAGTTATTCCGGGCCTGCCCCGATGTTTGGCTGAGAAAGCCACGACGGTCTCACGAGAAGACGTCCATTGTACCAACCTGTAATACGGTCCACCGCGAAGTACCGCGAGCACGGTTACTTTCCGCCCGGCGCAGCTCCGGCAGTTTTTCGGCTAACAGAGCCATGAGTATTGCTCCCTGCAGCAAATTGACCCAGCGTACGGTCACGTTAAAAAGAGATACCGCCAGCACGGCGACGTTTTTCGGCCAAGCAGCCGCGCCTCCCTTGGAGAACTCATTCTCGGGTAAGGTGACGACCATATCATGGTCACATTAGTAAATAGTGTATATGAAACTTTTACGTGTTAATGATAAGTCTTAATTCTTTTCCTTCCAGATTTCCTAGAATGCCGCACATGAGCAGTGAATTCCTTTTGTTTTGTGATTCTATTTCTTCTTACACTGGATATTAACTTCCCTTCTTAGTCCAGGCCTCTCATCACAATTCAAAACATCACGTGCGTTCTCTGAAATCCATCTTAGTATCTACTCTTTATATGTAGTATACTAAATCTTCTTTTTTCAGAACTATTACAGCTAAGGTCACGTGATTTGAATTATCTTGACATTGCAATTTGTTTCCATCTGCCCTGCATGTGTTCAATAATTTC
>NW_028234409.1:37221998-37224498 GCF_977035675.1 Penaeus japonicus
TATGGATTAGTTTCTTCGTTTCAGTAGATTTGTCATATATGAAAAATGACTGCATGATTGCAGCTTACATTCAGTCTCAGTGTGTGTTTATCTACACACACACCCTTTCTCTCTCTCTCTCTCTCTTTATCTCTCTCTCTTTCTTTTCATCTCTCTCTCTCTCTCTCTCTCTCTCTCTCTCTCTCTCTCTCTCTCTCTCTCTCTTTCTCTCTCTCTTTTCTTCTCTCTCTCTTCTCTTTCTTTTCTTCTCTCTCTCTCTCTCTCTCTCTCTCTCTCTCTCTCTCTCTCTCTCTCTCTCTCTCTCTCTCTCTCTCTCTCTCTCTCTCTCTCTCTCTCTCTCTCTCTCTTCCTCTTTTTCTCTTTCTCTCTCTTTCTCTATCTATTTATCTTGAATTTCTACAAGTACACACTCAAGTCGTGAGTGTGAAAACATATCCACATACACCTTCCTTTTCACACACACATAATCCAACACTCAGACACACACATACACCCACAGGCACACATCCACACACGCCCACACACACCACACACACCAATACACACCACATCCACACACACTACACACGCCCACACACACATTCCTATTCATCTACATAACATTCAACCCCCTTACCCCTTACTCCCTTCCCCCTCACTACCCCCACCCTTTCCTCCCCTCCCCCTCACCACCCCCACCCTTTCCTCCCCTCCCCCAAACCCCCCACCCTTTCTTCCCCTCCCCCTCACCATCCCCACCCTTTCCTCCCCTCCCCCTCACCATCCCCACCCTTTCCTCCCCTCCCCCTCACCACCCCCACCCTTTCTTCCCCTCCCCTCACCACCCCCCACCCTTTCTTCCCCTCCCCCTCACCACCCCCCACCCTTTCCTCCCCTCCCCCCCTCACCACCCCCACCCTTTCCTCCCCTCCCCCTCACCACCCCCACCCTTTCCCCCCCCCCCCCCCCCCCCCCCCCACCCTTTCTTCCCCTCCCCCTCACCACCCCCCACCCTTTCTTCCCCTCCCCCTCACAACCCCCCCACCCTTTCCTCCCCTCCCCCTCACCACCCCCCACCCTTTCCTCCCCTCACCCTCACCACCCCCCACCCTTTCCTCCCCTCCCCCTCACCACCCCCCACCCTTTCCTCCCCTCCCCCTCACCACCCCCCACCCTTTCCTCCCCTCCCTCCTTTCACGAGTCGACGCCAAGACTACGCCGAGAGGGTTCTTTCCTCGTTCATTAGACTCGATCGACATCGCTTGGATTTTGCGTTTCCTAAGGATTCCTTGGATTTTTTTTTTTTTTTTTTTTTTTTTTGTTATTTGAAATACTGGAAATAACTTCAAAGATGAACCCAATATTTTTTTTTTTCCGAGATGGACTTCAGAGGTTCAGATTCTATCTATTTATTGATTTTTGTGTCTATCATTTCCAGTGAATTATTTATATTGCAAGAGTAGCCGCTGCTTCTAATCATAGAAATGATCATTGCAATAACAACAATAGCAACAAAATCATTCATGATGATATTGATAATAGTAATAGTTATCAAGCTAATGTAATAACAGTAACAATGATGATATTTGATAATCATAATGATAATACCAATAATAATGATAGCAGTGATGATAATAACAATAATAATGATGGAAAAAATGATAATAACGAAGGTGGTGAAAACTGCTGTTAATACTACTTTTGATGATGATAATGACAAGGATAAAGGTATGGATGGTTATTACAATAGTAATAATGATGATGATTATAACAATAATGATAATGATGGTGATAATGATGATGATATTGATGATAATGATAATGGTAATTATAATGATAATGATTATCATAATGACGATTATAAAGATAAGGATAAAGCATTAATGATGATAATAATGGTTGTAGTGATGATGACGATGATTACGATAATGATAATGAAAATAATGATAAGGATGATAATATCTGGACCGAATGCCCTCTCTCTCTCTCTCTCTCTCTCTCTCTCTCTCTCTCTCTCTCTCTCTCTCTCTCTCTCTCTCTCTCTCTCTCTCTCTCTCTCTCTCTCTCTCTCTCTCTCTCTCTCTCTCTCTTTCTCTGTCTCCCTCCCCCTCCCTCCCTAGCCCCCCTCCCTCGCCCCTCTCCCTCCTTCCCTCCCTCCTTCTCCCTCCCTCCCTCCCTCTCCCTCCCTCCCTCGCCCCCTCCCTCCCTCGCCTCCCTCCCTCCCCCTCTCTCTCCCTCCCTCCCCCTCTCTCTCTCCCTTCCTCCCTCCTATCCTCCCTCTCCTTTCCTCCCTCGCCCCCCTCCCTCCCCTTCCTCTCTCTCTCCCTAGCCACTCTCCATCCCTATCCCTCCCTCATTCCCTTCCTTCCCACGCTCCCTCATTCCCTCCCTCGCCCCCCTCCCTCCCCCCCTCTCTCTCTCCGAGATTAAAGCCTTTCCTTGCCAAGTGAACGGCCAAAGATTAAAGCGGAGGCAGCGAGCGCCGTTAGTCGTGTATTACCGAAGCTCAGATCCTTGACTG
>NW_028234409.1:37301998-37304498 GCF_977035675.1 Penaeus japonicus
CTAAGCACTCTAAGTGTTATACTTTCCAAATGAAACGATCAAACTACTTTGCGTGCTTTGTCATTACTTTCCTCATTCGTCATCAAGACAGTCGAAGGTTGAATTCGCGGTCGATGGAATGAAAGGCTTTTTTGTGCAACGAAGCACTCTGGTTGTAAATCAAGTACACGGAACCTGTCAACTGAAGAATTGCCTATTGTTAACACAGACTCAATTTGGACCTTAATAAAGTATATATTTGAATGTTCCTTAAGAAAGATGGGCATTCCTTCAACAGCTTGAAGGAATGACACACACACACACACACACACACACACATGCCCATGCACAAATACATAAATGCATATATAATATATATATATATATATATATATATATATATATATATATATATATATATATATATATACATATATTTATGTGTATGTATGTGTGTGTGTATATGTGTGTGTTTATGAATAAATCAAAAAGTAAATATTTATGTATATATATATATATATATATATATATATATATATATATATATATATATATATATACATATACATATATATTCATGTCCGTTGTGGAGTGTGTATACATCTGCCTATCTATTGATATTCAAAGGCAAGACAGATATCAACTTGAGACATTTTTCAGGTAGAAATTAAACCGATCATTTGGCCACCACTTACTATTCAACGCACAAAGCACATGGTTGTAAAAAAATCGTATATTTATTAGGAAAATTTTTAAGTATTTTTCATAATCATAATTGTTTATTAATGACTTTCTTCTAACGCATTATTGTTGAAATAATCGTTGCTATTTCTTATCATTGTCATGATTTTTGTTATCATTTTCACTGTCGTTACCAAGAGTATCATTTTTGTTATCATAGTTCTTCAGTATTTCCTCAGCACCAACGCTTACTCATCACCGCTGTTATCATTTATCGCAATGACAATGACAAAGAAGTAAATGATGAGAACACGAACGATAAGTCACAGACGATAATTACAACACAAAATAACGTCTCGGGAGAAAGTTTTAGATGATTACAAATGACGAGGATGAGTTAGCGTTTTGCTGTGTTCAAAGTTGAGGCAAAACAGCTTCGTTGAGGCTGTTGATAAATAAGGGAGGAAGATGCATTAGGATAATAGCCATTTCAGCCATAAGTCATACACTGCATGATGAAGTCGAGGCAGAGGATGGAGAGGCGGATGAGACTGAAATACTGGGATGGAGAGATGGGAGGAAATGAAAATGGAAATGATGATAATAGTAATGTGATAGCGATGAAGAAAAGGAGGATGAGGATTATAATGATGATGATGATGACAGCGGTAACAAAATACGTATACTGCTTGTTGTTATTAATATTATCATCAATATCATTATTTTTATTATCATTATTATCATTATTGCTAATATTGGTATCATTATCATTATTACTAATATTGATATTATTATCATTATTATTGTCATCATTATTGTCATCATTATCATTATAGCCACTATCATAATCATTAGTATTATTACTATAGGTGATAGTATTGATAATAACAACAATATTAACATGAAGAGGAAGAAATATATGTATGTGTGTGACATCAGAACTTTGTTCAATCAGCCTAGTAATTAATTATTAACATACACATTATTAAAACCTACATTAGTAGTGCATTAATATAAACATCAACATTACCATCTTTACATTAACATTAACATTGATATTAAAATCATTAACACTGACAACACCAGCGTTCTTGACAACATTATTCAGCATAGTAATAACAATGATAAACAAAACTCATGTTGAGGATAATGATAGTTATCATTATGAGGATAATGATGTTGATGAGAATAAGGATGAGGTTGATGTTGATGATGATCGTGGTGGTGGTGATGGTGATTGTGGTAGTGATGGTGGTGGTGATGATAATGATGGCGATGATGATGACAATGATAATAACAGTAGTGTCGTAGAGATGACAGTGATGATCATAATGATAATGATGATGATGACAGTATAATAGGGATGATGAAAATAATATTTTTAAAAAGATGCCTTCGATATTCCTTGAACTGGAAGACCCTCGACCCCCGAAAGTCTACGGATTTCACACCCCACGATTCATTACCGAATTCTGTCAGCGCCAAGACTTCCCGCGGCGTATTTTAGAACACATAAGCGTCGCATAGGCTTCATATCTCACTCATCCCCGTGACTTTTATTCTTTAAGAAAAGCTCGACATTGTTAAGGCGAAAAGAAGTAAGTGGGATATTGTTAAGGGTGACTCTCGCGCGTTTTTTTTTTTTTTTTTTTTTTTTTTTGAGCCTGCATCGTATTGTATGCAACGAGGGCGCAACGAGGGCCTCGTTTGTCAGCGAGCTGGGTCACTTAGGGTGAGGAGGTTGCAAGGGGTTGGTTTACGCGTTTTCGTGCTTTGGTTGTGCAATGATCGTGAAGATGGTGAGTATAGTAATCAGTATAGCAATGTTTATTGTAATGAT
>NW_028234409.1:37336998-37339498 GCF_977035675.1 Penaeus japonicus
ATTATATCAATAATGATAACAACATAAATATTACAACAACACAAATACTATATATTTATCACTATTGAAAGTAAATCAATACATAAAGTAAAAAAATAAATAATAATAATGATGATGAAATTGCCCCTCGGTCCTTGCTATAGAAAAAAGAAACCCTCCTATTTTTAGTGAGTCTTAATTTCGAAAGAATGACGAGAAATGAAAGACAGAAACAATACAATCAGAATAGGCCTAACTTAATAACACTTAATGACACTTAATGCCACTGCAAGACAAAGTCACAGTCGAGTTGCGTGTGTGGAAATATACAGGCAGAGAGAGAGAAGCCAGGATGGGGGAGGGGGTAGAAGGAGAAAGAGAGGAAGGAGAGAGAGAAGCAGAGAGGATGGGGAGAAGCAGAGAGGGAGGGGGAGGCAGATGAAGGGAGAAAAAGAGCGAAAGGGAGGGAAAGACACACACACACACACACAGAATGGAGAGAAGCAGTGAGAGGGCAGATGAAGGGAGAAAAAGAGCGAAAGGGAGGGAAACACACACGCACACAGAATGGAGAGAAGCAGTGAGAGAGCTACCAGAGGAAGGGAGAGAAAGAGAAAAAGGGAGTGAAAAACAGAGAGAGAGAGAGAGGTTTATATATGGATGAATGAACAGACGAATAAAGATATATATATGCTTATGCATCTATGTATGTATACATGTTATGTATATGTATGCATGTGTGTGAATATATATGTACATAAGTTTCTATATATACATATATATACATACATATACATATATATATATATATATATATATATATATATATATATATATATATATATATATATATATATATATATATATATATATATATATATATATATATATATACGTATATGTATATACATGCATATTTGTTTGCATGTATGAATTTATGCAGAGGTGCAAAAGCAGAATTACAATTTGAATATCCAAAATGAGAAAAGAAATGTTACAGAACATGAATAAGGAAGATATAGGACATAAGAACGAATGTTTAACACAGCCAAGGTACACAGATATACATACATGTTACACCCATCCATCCGTCGTAGAAAATATACCTTAGAAAAATACAGAAGCCTGTAAAATATTGAAGGAAGACTCGTCAATACAGGATAAGAATAACTGCAAAAGAATCTAAAAATATTTAACTGTAAGAGCTTGAACAAAAGTGATTCGAAAGTAAGAGTAAAACAACGAAAAATCGTAAGAGTAGAAATAATTTTGAAATAACAAAAGTCAAAATGTCAAAAGAAATATAATGACAAATAAGAACTTTGTTCAAAATAATTACAAACGGAATCCAAGTTATTTTCGAAAACAAATCTAATCCTAACAGAAATTGTAAAACGTAAAAAAAAGGTACAAAGACTACGCCAAACTAAAAAAAAATAATAATAAATAAATGAAATAAAATAAATAAATAAATAAATAAAAAGCCAAATCTTTATAAACAAAGAAATAAACAAACCCTGTTAAATAACTAAGAACTGTGTTTGAGATTCGTGTCTCAGGATGAAACACCAGGATATAGAGTGCACGAACGGCTACCTCTTTCGTAGGGAATTGACTGCGATTTGCACAGTTTCACTAACCATTGCAAGAGAGAGCCCTTTGGTGCCTCATCCCGGAATAAAGGTTGCCATCATCACCTCGAAATGGGAATCAGGTGATCTTCATGCCTATTACAATAGGTATTTTATTTCGAATGATCACATGGTCAGGCTATTAATGTTATCTATAACATACTAACTACAGAAAAGGGAAATAATTACCTGCTTTCTGGCTTTTATTGTTGTTCACTGTTTGACTTTTTTATAACATGATGCCTAAAAAAGTAACATGCAAATAGTTTACACATGTAAAAAAAAATATTCTCTGTCTAATCATAATGACTGGCATTTGCATGAACGTGTTGTGACTTGGGCAGAATCACGCTCATGAAAATATATTGACTAAGGTCGCCTCTTGCACCTTGTATCTAGTCTGACTGAGGCAGGTAGCAATTTTGTTTTTGTGTATTCCTTTCTGTATTTCATAGTATTGTTTTTTTTTATGCTGTGCAATTTCCATGTTGATGTTTCTCCCTATTTCATCTTTGTCGAAATTATTTTTCTTCTAAATTCACTCACTGGATCTCTTTGTCTCTGTCTCTCTGTTCAATGTCACAATTTCGAGTCATGGAAATGTCATATGTAAGTGACGTCATGAAAGAATTATGTATTTTCAAAAATCATTAACAGCTGAAATGCATTTCATATAGATGAATCAAAGAGATAATGATATTTGCGAGAGTATTATAAAATCAGTTATTCAGTGAAATGTATTGCACCGTGAATAGCTTTCAATAGAACTTTCACAATTCACCACAGAACATCAGAAAGAATCGTTCCCTCCCGATTGATTATTTGAATTAAACTTCTGAAAAAGTCTAATTCAAAAGAAAAAGAAGAAGAAGAAAAAAAAAAACATTTGT
>NW_028234409.1:37346998-37349498 GCF_977035675.1 Penaeus japonicus
AGCCGTTCTGTTATGTTCGCTCTACAAATATACATGGATTTGTCCCTTTCTTTACGATGTATACGTTCACATATCATCCGTATAAAAATTAGATAATGCGAGGTGATTCCAGATGGTATATTTATTTATTGTTATGATAGCACAAATAAGATTCGCCGATGCGTGCAAAATAAATGTGCATCGATACGTATATGTTTTGCACGTGAGTTTGTGTGCGTACGTGTGTGTGAAATACAGAGCGTTCTCTCTCTCTCTCTCTCCCTCTCTTTCTCTCTCTCCGCTCTTCCTCTTACTCCCTTTCGCTCTCTCACTCTCTCTCTCTCTCTCTCTCTCTCTCTCTCTTTTTTTCTCGCTCTATCTCTCCTTCTCTCTCTTTTTCTCTCTTTCATTCTCTCTCTCTCTCTCTTTCTATCTCTTCCTCTCCCTCTCTCTCTCTCTCTCTCTCTCTCTCTCTCTCTCTCTCTCTCTCTCTCTCTCTCTCTCTCTCTCTCTCTCTCTCTCTCTCTCTCTCTCTCTCTCTCTCTCTCTCTCTCTCTTTCTATCCCTAGTGGCCAAAACACTGATGACTAACGATGTTGTAGCTGAACGCTGGCATTCCTCATTTACCCTGAATTTCCATTCATCGACAAAAGAACAAAAGGAAAAGCGAGCCAGTCAAAGAGAACAAACATTTCGCAATATCTCTGATCCTTTTTCCGAGTCCTATTGTCAACAAAATAACCCACGCTCTCTCCCCGCCCTGTGTCCATATTGGAGGAACTGTTCGACTAACTTGAAATTTCATCTGTATCTCTAAGCTCGTCTGTAGTCGATTCCGGTTAAACAGTGTAATGTTTTCCGATATGTAGTGTTATTGCTAAACTCACTGGCTCTTTGTAGTCGTTGCTATTTGCTGGTTGAGGGGAACTTTTGGAGAGCAAATATTACAGTTGTAGAAAAAAAGGGAGAAAGGATAACACAAAGGTGAGTCTAAATATACACATGTAATTATATTTACTCTTGTACACACGTACGTGCACCCACAAATACACACTCACAAACACTTAGATACATATGTGGGAGAAAATGCTTTTTTTGTGTGTGTGTGTGTGCGTGGATGTGATAATAAATTGATGAGGCATCATTTACAGAGAACAAACTCTTATCCGCTGGCTATTACTTAATCAAACGTCTTTCGCTTCTTAATTATGTAAAGTGCATATCAGTTTTGCGTGACTTTTATTCAAACCTTCTATTCTCTAAAGCATTTTGATATTTCTCCAAGAGCAATCTTACTGGCTTTCACTCCTTCAGTCTATCTGCCTCCGTGCCTCTTTATTTGCTTGTGCCTTCCTTATTGCCTGTTTGTTTATATACTTGCCTGTCTAGCTACTTTCAGAATGTCAGCTTGTAATCTTGCTTGCCTTGTATATGTGCGTTTATTTGTATGTCGAAAATTATATATCTATTTTACCTGCTTAGTGATATCTGCATGACTTCATTCAGAATGTCTGGTGTCTATTATCTATCCGCCTGTAAACCTGTTCTCCCACCTGTCTGTCTATCTGACAGCCTGTCTTAATGGTAATCTATCTATTTAAAGTATGTATTGATTATGGGCCTTTCATCATATCTGTTTACATGTATGTCTGATCACATATCAATCAATAAATTACTTACATGGCTCTACGTCTGCTCTTCCTGGTCGGTATTCATAATTGGTATAGTTTCTACAACTGGCATTAGTGATCCCGTTTTGTGACTGGGACTCGCCTTTACATAGGGACTAATGCGATGCACTTTGGGGATTATGGTGCTGACATTGTCCCCTGTGCCGGGTCGTATGCCCTTCAGTGCCCTATCGGTACTTTGGTTTTGGCACTACCGTCCTTGCCTGATTGGATGCCCTCCGTAATATCAACCGCCGCCCGAAGGTCTGGGGTTCAAACTCTAGCCTCCCTTATTTGGGGCAGGACGAAGCCATCGAGCCACGTTTTGTTATAGGTATAAGAGGATAATCGAATTCATTAGTCTGGTGCAATTCATATGCATTTCAACGATTTTTTCTTGATAAAATCTAAAAGAACTTACTTGCCTATGAGTCTAGTTTTTTTGTTTATGTCCTATCTTTGAATGTTGATATTCTCCGGCATTCTGCATTCTTAAAAATAAAGGGAAAAGATAAAACAAAAAAATGAAAAAAGAAAGATAGATAAAAAACAGGTTTCCCAGGTAAACAAAAAATAAATTGCATCCAAGGGTTCATTTTCCCTCCAATTTCACTATTTCAATTTCAATTTTTAATTTCTATTTCATCCCAATTCTGCCCTCTCACCCTGGGAAGTAATTAAAAATTGTCAGCAAAACAGTGGCGGATATTGCTTTCGTAACCTGAACTGCAGGATATTGGGCCGGAAGTCGAAGGAGCTGTGATGCGTAGCAGAGAGAGAAAGAGAGATAGACAGAGTGAATGCGTGTGTGTGTGTGTGAGTGAGTGAGTAAGTGAGTGAAAGAGAAAGCG
>NW_028234409.1:37361998-37366998 GCF_977035675.1 Penaeus japonicus
GACTCTTTGACCTTCTTCCTATTGCTTTCAATATTACGCTTTCCTCATTGTGCCTCCGGCTGGCCGACCACTTTCGCCCTCGCGCTGGAAAACGGAGGCTCATAATTGATCTCACTCGCCTGGGGTTTCGAGGAGGCGTGGGGTGTGGGGTTTGGGGTTGGTGGGTTGGGGGGTCAGGAGAGGGGGAGGGGAAGGTAGGTAGGGTTTAGTGTGGGTGTAAGGGTTGGCCGTTGGGAGGGAGAGGGGAGGGGGAGGATCTGTGTGGGTTCATGGTTGAGACTTCATTTGTTTGAGGGTGTTGGTTGGTGTGTGTTTGTGTGCTTGTGTGTTTGTGTGTTTGTGTGTGTGTGTGAGTGTGTGTGTGTGTGTGTGTGTGTGTGTGTGTGTGTGTGTGTGCTTGCGTGCGTGTGTGTATAAATTCTAAAGATCATATTCTTAGTTGAGCAATAGATTAGACCCATTTATACCCCCTTCAGAAAAAATAGTTTGAATTATTACCTAATCCTATGGCGCGTACACTTGCGTTTATATATACGTAAAAAGATGACATATGTGATAATATATTCCGTTTCTAACAAAATCTCACAATCTGATTAATTAATTTTGGAAGGGGAAGTTAGACCAATATATCACTAAATAAACCATTCTTCAACGTGATATATGAACGTAATTCACACACAAAAGTAGAAAGCAAATCGATCTATGTATAACCTGTTCTGAAATGAATTACCTACTTCCTCAAAAGTTTTTCTGCCTTATATATTTTTCAGCCAACATCTTTCGACACAATGAAATTTGCTGGACAACATTACCCATAAATTCAATGAGTAAATGTAAAAGCTTTAATATCTGGTTAGAATCCATAGGAATGCAATACCAGCCATATCAATTTATCATTACGCTGGATTGATTAATTAATAGGATAGATATTTATATTCAAACCACTTTAAAAATCGGAGACATATACATTAAAGCGCCAGTGACTTTGTTCTTTTCAACATACCTTTGTACAAGAGAGGGAGAGAGAGAAAGAGAGAGAGAGAGAGGAAGGGAGAGAGAGAGAGAGACAGAGAGAGAGAGAGAGAGAGAGAGAGAGAGAGAGAGGAAGGGAGAGAGAAAGAGATAGAGAGAGAGAATGCATGAACTATCACTTGCTATTATCTGCACGCAGCACTAAAAGATACAACACTGTAAGATCTTTATGTGTGTGATAAACTGACATCCTTGTTTAAATTGCATCCCAGGTGGCCATTACAAGAATAAACCACAGAATAAAACAAGCCCATTGCATAAAGCAGGTGACACAAGCGCTGCAGGAGAGTGAACCACAGGTAATGCACACTTCGGATATGCTCTGGTCTGCTATTAACTGATGATGATGATGATGAGGAGGAGGGTAATAGAAATATATATATATATATTTTTTTTCTTTTCTTACTTTCTTTCTTTTTTTACATATTAATAAAATTTTGAAAAGTCATCCGGCATAGCAGCAGTAGTTATTCCTCATAAATCTGGTTACATATTGTAGTAAATGTGGAATTCTGAATTCTAAAATGGTGATCGAAAGTCATTTTAAAACTTGAAAAAAAATACAAAAAACGAACGAGGCCAAATCTAAATCCAAAATATCTATAGATAATTTTATCTATAAACTGAGATGAAAATTGTGATCCAAAATCTACTAGATCCTGAACAGATTACTCAAGGAGGGCTAAAAGGACTCCGAAGAAGAAAGTCTTTAAACTTTCAGAGCCTTAGGGGGGAAAATAGACCGCTGGGATAAAAACGCTCACCCAAACTTTGCAGGGTAGCATATAGGTATACGTATTTCCATATAGGCCTTCTTTGAATATTTCAATAGGTACAGTCCCATCCAATTCCAAGTTCACCAATCTGTCTTGCCAGCGTGTGAACCACCCGATAGTTTCGACTCATGTATTCGAAACGAGAAGTGGAACGGATGTTTCGGATACATGAGTCGAAGCTGGCGGTTCACACTTAGGCAACACAAGGTGGTGAACTTAGAAGTGGATGAATTTACATTCTATTTGCTTATGTAAAAAGTCATTTGCAATTTTTTGGTACGTATTCTACGAACCGGTGCTGCCCATAGCCATATTAATCATGCGACCGTGACAAGTGATGAATCAAAACATAATTAAACCTTCCAGCTTTAGTTGTGCTTCATGATACAGTCACTCGAGAATTTCACAACATAACTATTTATACTTATCTCTAAAGCTCTAACAAATACATATAGTAATTCAACCCACTGACGCCGGGAGTATCATTATCATCCTTTTTAAGCGCAGATAGTTCCACAAGTGCTTAGTCATCAAGTAGTCAGTTAGCATCAGTGACTAAGAGTTTGTGGAATCATTCATATGTAAAATAAATATACATTCCCGACATCAAAGGGTTATAATACAACAGGGTACGATTACATAATAGGAAATCAAAGGGGAGATATTAGGGCAAGATAGGGAAGGAAGAAAGCATTTTTCTTATTTAAACATGCAAGAACGCAATGTCGACTGAAAGAACATGTAGCAATGAATTGCTAATGCAGTGAATCTTTATACCTATAACGGCCAAAGACCTCACTTGACTAATTCAAGAGTTTGTAGAAGTTACAGCAAATGGTTGCATTGAACGAGAAGCTAAATGCCTTCGGTCCTTATGTTAGCAATGCAATCAAGCGTCAGAGACGTTATGTGTATTGTTCTCTAAGAAAGGAAGTAGGTAAGAAATATATGTAGCGGGATGGTCCTTTATCACTGGAATATTACCAGATGGTCAATAGTTGCCTACCAAGGGATAAATCAGCATTGCAAGACGATTCGCGTTGCTTGCCTCATTTTGATGAAGATGATTATCAACTGAAATTTCTACACGATAGACAGACATACAAATAGACGATTCCTATAGGGAAGATATTTGAATTGTCGATCAGGGTTCGCCTGCCAAATTGGACGGGAGTACAGGGTCCTTATGCTAAATCTTCCCACTTAAGATTCGCTGAGGTCAGCTCCTGCAGAGAGAAAGAGAGAGAGAGAGAGAGAAGGAAAGAGAGAGTCAGAGAAAGACAGAACTAATAAATATAGCCATGTACTATTTGTATATCGGATTTGGTAGTAATGAGTAGCTGTGAAGTATAAGTCATTAACAAAACAGAACCAGTAGTAGCAGTAGCAGTAGTAGTAGTATTGATAAGACCTGAAATATTAGAGTATAAAAATACCTTTGACCAATACTGTATTTCTTTATAATTCACCACGCACAAAACAACCTTTAATAACAGTGGTACATGTGGTTCATGGCTCAGGATTGTCGATGCGCGATGTTCAAAATTGCACTTTACCACAAACAAAAATGAAAGCGGAAAAGCTATTTTGGCTGTAATCAAATACTGTAGGTTCCACTGAATATGGCCATGGATTTCAAAAAGAGGAAATTCTTTTCTTTCTCTCACTCATTCTCTTTCTCTCTCTCTCTCTCTCTCTCTCTCTCTCTCTCTCTCTCTCTCTCTCTCTCTCTCTCTCTCTCTCTCTCTCTCTCTCTCTCTCTCTCTCTCTCTCTCTCTCTCTCTCTCTCTCTCTCTCTCTCTCTCTCTCTCTCTCTCTCTCTCTCTCTCTCTCTCTCTCTCTTTCTTTATCTCTATTTTTTTCTCTCTCATTCTTTTTATTGTTCATTTTCATTAATTTAGTCTCTCTCTCTCTCTCTCTCTCTCTCTCTCTCTCTCTCTCTCTCTCTCTCTCTCTCTCTCTCTCTCTCTCTCTCTCTCTCTCCTTCATCTTCTCTCTCTTCTATCAATCGTTCTCTCTCCTCTCTCTCTCTCCGAAGGCGTTTCTTTTCTCTCTCTCTCTCTCTCTCTCTCTCTCTCTCTCTCTCTCTCTCTCTCTCTCTCTCTCTCTCTCTCCGTCTCTCTTTCTCTCTCTCTCTCTCATTATTTTTTTTCTTCATTTTCATTAATTTGGTGTTTATATTTGATACACGGGCTTCATTTATCTTTGTATTTCCTTGTTTTACTTGTTATCATTATGTGATATGATGATTATTATTGCTATTGTTATTGCCATCATTGTCATTTGCATTTATCATTATGTTAATGGTATTGTCATTGTTTTTATTATCATTATTATTATCATTGTTAGTATCAGTATTAGTATTAGTATCATTATTATAGTAATATATTTTATAATTACCATTATCATTATCATCAGTATCATTATATTTAACATCATCATTATTATTATCAATATCATTATCATTAACATTATCGTTATCCTTATTGTCATTTTCACCATAATCATCATTATCATCATCACCATCTCCACGATCATCATTATTATCAATATTATCATTGTAATTAGAAGTAGTAGTATTATCATTATCATTATCATTATTATCATCATTATTATTATCACTGTTATCACCAATCTTATTGTCAATATCATCATAATTATTACCAATACTTGTATTATTATCATCATCATGGTCATTATTATTATCATCAATACTATCAGTATTGTCATTATCATTACTTTTGATATTGCTTCTATTATCATAATTAGCAACATTATCAATAACACCACTGTCATAGTTATTAGTCATCATCAGTATCATAATCATCACAATCTCCTTTCTGTTACTTCGGTCTTAGGTAACATCTATAATCATCATCATCACAACCCTGATCATCAGCTTGATTATCAAGATTAGAAAGATTGAAAAAGTAATCAAGTTTTTAAATAAATAGAAATTCAGAGATATAAAAGTCGTAATAAAGTCAGAGTGGTTTTCAGTAATTGTAGCTACACGCAAATCTAATGATTTAATCCTAATTAATTAATCAGCAGCTTGAATCGCGATTGCACACAGATAAGTACAGTTTCACATTACATGATTACTTTTTCACGTTTACTTAACATATAAAGTATAATTTATACGAAGAAGTAAAAGTCTTTATCTGTTTTTTTTTTTTTTTTTTTTTTTTT